>NC_057806.1:297671775-297902218 GCF_018294505.1 Triticum aestivum | reverse complement strand
TCCGAGACGATATAGTGGTGCATGAGAGAGTTACAGGCAAAGAGCCAAGGAATCTGTGTGCGTACGACGAGTGCACCCAAGATATCTAGCTTGGACTAGCTAGAGTATCATACATAGTGTGCGAGAGAGACCTATATATGGTGTATATATGCATGCGAACTAGAAAGACCCCCCCCCCACACACACACACAAAGAGAGAGAGATGGAGAGAAAGGGAGAGGGACAAACAAGGTTTTTGTGTTGGATGTGTGCGACAGAATTGAAGATTGTCGACGAGAGAGAGAGAGAGAGAGAACAGGAATCCGGGAGAGGGGGAGGTCACGTTTTATGCATCAAAGACTGATATAAACCATGTTTCGGTATAACTTGCATTCAAATATTTAAATTGGAGAACATGCTGTCTGCAATCCACACATGAACGGATATATGCATATATGAAACAAGTTCATTATTTGACTTTCAACATGTTCATGGGGTACTATAATACTGTACAACATGCTACTCGATTGAGGTGTTCAATTTTGGATTTAGTTCACTATTTTGACCTACTGAACGAGCTATTTCATTGAAACGAGATATTTCATTTTGGGTTTGATTCGCGTTTTTGAGTGGGTCAACTATTTGTCATATAGTAAATCGCTAGCAACGAGCATGTAAAAACACATTACTCCCGAGCATCATCTCTCCATCTAAAAAAGAAGTGGCAAGCTAATATTTCAAAATTTGATCCGAATCGACTTGGTAAGGTAGACGTGGATGCCTGTTCTCCCAAATTTTGAACGAACCGTTAAACATCCTCTCTGCTCGGTGGAATTCGCCCAAGCAAATAAATGGGAGACACAAAATTACCGTCCTATCTAGGACACGCATCAATTGGCCCATTGTACATCGAGGGTAGGTTCGTAACTTCATCCAAGCGCGCCTTCTCCTCAGCCGAAATGACATGTGCCGAATAATTCATAAACCATGGTCGGCAAAACACGCTCTCCCCGCCCGAAATAGCCCGCGCCCACTATTTCAAAACACTCTCTCCTCGCCCGAAATCGCTCGCGCCCACTATAGTTCAAAACATGCCCTCCACGCCCGAAATCGCTCCCGCCCAGAGAAGCAAAGTTACTCTATTATCCCCGACCCTCAGTACACAGACCCAAGCCGAGAAGCCTATAGGCAAGGGTAGAACTGTAACTCCCCCTCACATTTCAGACAAATGCGTCCGTATGATATGGTTCCACTCCCCTCCCAATTTCCCCCGCCCGCCCCCAATCATACCTCGTGGGCGCCAAATCACCTTCTCCCCGGGAAGCTCCCTTCTCCCGAGTCGCGAAACCTCAGCCCCACCTCCATGGCGCCCCCCACCGCACCAATTTCACAGCCGCCCTCCTCCCTAATGCCAGAGATGCTGCCCATTTGTCGTCGTGCACTGGGTCATGCGCCTCTTACTCTGTGTTGCTGGTGCTGCCTCGACGACGGCCGCGTGAACCGTACCGGAGCCGATTCACGCCCATTGTTGTTCACGGCGCCGGAGCGGCTCCAACTTTGGATCCATCTAGAGTCCTGGCGCTGCTTCGGCGTAGCCGTCGACCGTCGCGACATTGCTCTTTCCCTGCCGCCGATTGCCACCGCAACCGCGCCGGCCTCACCGACTCAGCAGCTGGACCTGCCTACTTCACCATGCCACCAGATAGGTCGCACCCTCATCTCAAATCACTTTATTTAGGCGTTAGTTGTCTGAATTTTTATTCTGGGCCAATCAATTTGCAATGGGAAGCAGCACCCCTTGAGGCGGTGGAGCTCCTAGGCTGCCGATCGGCTAGTGTCTAACGTAAGGGTGCGGGGCCGCAAAGTTCGCCGCAGAAGCAGCGCTTAGATGGCTATCTTTTAGAGTTGCGTGGGTTGAAGGTACTGCCGCCGCCAGATCTGGATGACGGGGACTCTTTGTGGATTGGCCCGGGGGCAGCGCAACCACGGCAGTGCAGTGGGGCGGGGAGCGGGGTTTTGGCCGGGGCCATAGACGGCGGAGGCCGGCTGCTCTGTCGTTGGTCGCTGGCTCTTCGGGGAAGATTCCGAACAGTGTCAGCCGAGAGGCACAAGACGGCCAGCCATCCGGCATAGATCAGACAGTACCAAAACAAAATAAAATTGTGTGACCCCAATTTAGTCTTCAGTCAACAGACGTGTGACCACTCTCGTACCTTGTTGTTGATCTCTTAGTGTATTTCTTCAGATCAAAGAGATGTGTCGTTCTTAACATTATGCGTTATCTGCATCTTCACACACACCGTCTTCTGACTTACCGCAGCTGCTCCAACAAGGGAAGCATACACCAGAAGGGAGCTATAGTCCCCACTCAACAGTTCCCTGCATCGAATGCGCGTGCCCGACATGCGAAGCCACAACAACTGCAGGGCCATCCACAAGTCAGCACATGATTCTCACTTCTATGGATGGCAGCCAGATAGGTTGTACCCTCATCTTACTTGTGTGCAACATTTATTGGTTTGTTATTCATCTAAGCATGGAAAATAGATCATCACATTTCACTGTATATTCATGTTGATTTCTTACGGGTCTTGTTCAGGAGTTAACGTTGTTCCATAGTTTAGCTAAGATACTTGTTCTTTAGGTAACACTATTCCATAGTTATCATCCATCAGACAATGCTATCCCACAGGCTGGTGATTATAGTATTATACCACTTCTAGTATTTCATATGTTGTTCTTTAATACTTTTGTGTGCCATCTAGTTAATCTCGAGTACAAACGATACATATTCTGTAGCTTTCATCTGTGTTCTCCCTTTAGTTTATGTGACCTGTTGCTGCTAGTTAAACCCAGTCCTACTATTTATGTCGTCTCCTACAGGCACTCATTACATAAAACTAACTACTAGTTGTCTTCCATGCATGTCAGGTATAATTGCACACACTGATATATCCACAAGAACCTCACGGAGCAATGTAAAGGCCAATAAACTTGATGTCAATGATACCCAATATGATGGAACATGTAAAGGCAGTTCTTCAGAAGACTTGCAGAAAGTTGATGAATCCTATTTACCCCACAAGGTCCTTGCTCTAACTGGGCCTGTGATATGGGTACAACATGCATATAATGTCCTGGAGTGTATCTACTCTGTTACAATGCCATGTGCTTAGCATGCTGATCATGCATGTAAATATGTCATGCCTTCCTGTTTTTCAGTACCTATTCCATTCGTGATATCATGTTTTCAAATTTAAGTACTGTCATTCTACTCTATCGCAATGCCATCTGCTTAATTTGGACATCATGCTTCTGAATATCTTATTCATTGTTATTCATCTAGCTCTTACACCATACTCCCTCCGTCCGGATTACATGTTGCCGAAATGGATAAAAAAGGATGTATCTAGAACTGAAATACGCCTAGACCCATCCATTTTTCTGGATGGAGGGAATACATGTCAATATGTCATGCCTTTCTATTCTTCAGTACCTATTCCATCTCTCTATTGCCGCATGTTTTATAATTAAAGCACCATTCTTCTATACAAGGCATGCAAGGGGAAGACGACTATGTTAGAATCTGAAGGGTTACAAACAAGGTCTTTGTAAAAGATCCAAACGCCAGGAGATAATAAACCAGCTCCAGTTTTTAAAGATACTGCTCCAGCACAGAGAAACCCAACTCCTACTAATAATAAGCAGATTCCAGTGGCCAAAGAACTAGTCCGCTCCAGTCCAGCAAAAATATGTCAACTCAATTCTAAGAAGCATGTGCGTATCCTTGCATCATGAAATTTTATAGCATGCTGATCATATTTTCTACATGTTTATTACCCATCTCTCTTTTAGAAAATAAGCTTAACAAATAGAAGATTTTCTGCAATGGTATCGTTTATGAGGAAAGATTCTTGCAGGAATTCTCTGCGCTCCAATGTAGATGTAAGTACCTATTGTATATCACTATATTTTTACATCAGCATGTATTTTGATAATCGGCGTGGATCCAACATTTATCTGATCTAAATTTAGTTGTAGAAAAATGTATGGTTAAAGGCCACAATGTTGATTTTCGCAAGGAAAACTGCCTGGTAGTTTTGCATCCTGAGCTGCATGAGTGTACTATCTCATATCAGTGGGTTTGAATACTTTGGTTCTGCAGTGGGTTTTTCAGTGTTCTTTTACTGTGTTGTCCTGTCGCATCCCTAGCTCTTACATCATACTCCCTCTGTCCGGATTAAATATCGCAGAAATGGATAAAACTGGATGTATCTAGAACTGAAATACGCCTAGACCCATCCATTTATTTGCGGATGGAGTGAATACATGTCAATATGTCATGCCTTTCTATTCTTCAGTACCTATTCCATCTCTACTGTAGCATGTTTTATAACTGAATCACCATTCTTCTATATAAGGCATGCAAGGGGAAGATGGCTATGTTAGAATTTGAAGGGTTACAAACCAGGTCTTTGCAAAAGATCCAAACGCCAGGAGATAATAAACCAACTCCATTTTTCATAGATACTACTCCAGCACAGAGAAACCCAACTCGCACTAATAATAAGCAGATTCCAGTGGCCAAAGAACTAATCCGCTCCAGTCCAGCAAAAGAATGTCAACTCCATTCTAAGAAGCGTGTGCGTATCCTCGCATCTTGAAATTTTATAGCATTCTGATCATATTTTCTACATGTTTCTTACCCATCTCTCTTTTAGAAAATAAGCTTAACAGATAGAAATCCCAGGCCGCCATAACCTCTCCTCTCCAGCCGCGAAACCCCACCCTGCTCCGTCCGCCACGTCACCGCTGCCCAGTCGGAGCCTCTTCCCCGACGACATCGTCCAGCGCAACAACTCGACGTCCCTCGTCCACCTCCCCGGATGAGGATCCGTCGTCCATCTCACCGTCCCGCCGGTTCAGCCGCCCCATCCTCCTCCTCCAAGGAGCTTCTCCGACGATCGCCTCGTCTATCGCGGCTGCTCCATCCCCACAGCGCCGCCTTAACCTGCTCCACCAGAACCGCAGCATCCTCACCGACTCCTCGGACGAAGCCGAGGCCTAGCCGACGCCACCAAAGAGGTTGTACACTCATCGCATCGCAGCTTCTCCTTAACTCGACCTCCCGGCGCCGATGGTTCTCCATCCCGCACCCCCATGGAGTGGCTACCTTGAAGCCGGCACCGCGGGAGACATCTCCATGGCGGCTCTCCCCCAGTGCGAGGCCGCTTCCGCGCCGGCATCCATACCAGCCAGATCTGCTGCTGCTCTCCCCCTCGCTCATGCTGCTGCTCTACTCCGATTAAGCCACACTTCAGTCGACTGAATCGACTTTTGGGTCAGTCGATTTTCAGGTGTTGGGGGGGATCGCCGGAGTTAAGGAAGAACCACCCGCAGCGGGGACGGGGGCTCGCCGGAGAGGTACCCCACTATCTATCTTAGGGTTCAGGGTGGGGCGGGGCCTAGAGGGCTGGCCGGGGCGGCGGTGGCGAGTTGTTTCGGGGCGGCGAGGCGGCGCTGGGGCCGACGGTTCGGCCGGTGGTGTCTGGCGGCTCAAGGGGTGCAGGTTGAAGATGAACTGTAGGCCCTCCCTAAACTACATGTCAAGTGCCTCTCTGCTACCATTGCGTTCAGTTTCGACAGTAGCATTCAGATTCCACAGTAAATTTCAGTTTCGACAGTTAAGTTTAGAGTCAACAGTTTTTACCTCATCTGTTGTAGTCAGGTGGTTTTTGGTGATGTTAATTTTACATCCATTTTACATCATCTATTGGAGATGCTATTAGAATCCCACTTGAGATTGACGATGTTTATCTTGTGCTGCTTCAGCCTTGACATCTTACGGCTCACCGGAGCTGCTCCAACGACAGAACGATCCGTCACAACAGAGCAGTGCCCTGGACGCCGTCTACAGATTGCTCAGATCTTCCTTCACACCTCCGACAACCACCTCTGCCTCAACTGCTTCAGCGACCAACCCAATGATGCTGAGGTCGACACGGCTACGGCAAAGAGGTTGTACACTTGTTGCATCACTTATTACTATACATTCACGTCGATCCAGTAGGGCTATTTTGGTTCAACGGAAAAAACATTGATCCACTGGTTGTTACCATCACTCTAAATTTTTGCATGCTCTCCTTACATAATCTCACCATATTTTTTTCGTATGCATGTCAAATATTGTACACAGTCATGATGAACATGTAGAGAAAAAGAGAAGAGTTTTGCGCTGCAATACAATGTCATGCAGACATCGCTCCATGGTGGGTTCAATGGCAAACCCTCCCCACCCCTCTCCAGATTGTAATCCAGAGGAAGATATCCAAGGTTGTCAGAATCGCGATTCTGTTATACGATTCTACGACTTTACGATCCAAACTAACCCCTATGATTCTACGATTTTAGTTCATAGAATCTACGTTTCTATGATCCTGATAGTGATGATTTTACGATTTGCGATCTTACCATCTGAGCTCCGATCCGATTCAAAATCGCGATTCTGACAACCTTGAAGATATCTGTTCTGAGGCGGATTCGGACGCCGCTGACCACTCCTATTTAACCCCAAGGTGTTTGCTCTACCTTGGCATGATGATGTTAGTCATATCATGCATATGTTGCCTTGCAGTGCCTACTTTTGACATCATATATGTCATCTGCTTAGTTTAGACATGTTCTGTAATGCCACATGTTTAGTTTCTATATCATATATGGGAATTATGCACTCTCATGTCTTTTAGCCAGCCATAATATATGTGAAATGTGCAATGCCATCCTGTTTAACCAGGCATCATATATTTGAATGATATCTTGCCCATCCTTTTCTTCATTACATTTCCATTTGTCGACAATGTTTGTACATTAAACTACTCTTCCTGTGAATCAGCCATTTGGGTGGGAGATGGAAAAATCTGGAGTGAAAACAAGGCCTTCAGAGAAGACAGTGCTACCTGTCGAAGCAGATCTCTTGTTGGGTCCCGATAGCTCTTCAGAGATGGATTCAGAGACAGATGACCAGTCCTATTCCCCCACTGAGGTGTATGCTCTAACTTGGCACGGTTATACTGCTCATATCATGCATGCGGTGTCTTGCATTGCATAGTTTAGACATCATATACACAATATTCAACACCATGTTCTTAGTTTAGACATCATATCGAATGCCCTATGTTTAGCATATAAATTACATATGTGAATTAAATGATGCGATCCTGATTACTTAGATAACATGTAGGTGAGTTATGTCATGCAATCCTGTTTAGTTATTCGTCATATCTTTGAATTATGTTATGCTATGCTATCCAGTTTAGATAGACATCATATATGTGAAATTATGTCATGCTATCCGTTTTAGTTAAACTATATACATGTCAACTATTTCATGCCCTCTTTTTTCCACACTATCTATTGCATCTGTCTCTCATACAATGTCTGTACATTCAACTATGTTTCCTGTTTATCAGCCATTTGAATTGGAGCGGGTGATGCGAGTATCTAGCAGACTAAAAACACGGTCTTCAAATAAAACAGTGCTACCTCTTGGTGGAGATAGCACCCTGGTTGTACATGCACAAGAACTAGCCCTACCACACATAACCCAAACTCTTGCAGATTGTACCCCTACTACGATGGACAAAGAACCAACTTCACCCAATCTAACCCGAACCCTAGCCGATAGTAACCCAGTTCCTGTTGACACAGCACCATCTCCACCATAGAGCTCCCAAACAAGAGCAGTTAGTAAGGCAGCTCCAGTGCCCATAGGGCCAGTACTATCACGGCGAACCCCAACTCCACCAGTTAGTACGCCTATTCCTGTGGAGGAAGCACAACCAGCTAGTCGTAGTTTGGCATCTATGGCATTTGATGTTGTTAAATCGTATGTGCGTATCTTCCCATCTTGGAAATATTATACTGAAGATGAAGGAAAATGCCAGTTGCAGGTGTTTGTCCAGGAGTTATGTGTAAGTAATGTTATTCAGGGCAATTACTTTGCTTCGTCCCATACATCCTACCTCCATGATGGTTATAATACAGCAAATTTTCCCATTTTTCTCTATAGAGAAGGACCGATTTGGAAACTCAAGATGAGGTAACCTGTGATAATACCTCTACTATCTTCAAGAATGCTTGGTGGCAGTATCGGAATTACCTGAAGAAAACGTACTTCACCGGCAAAGAAACTCATCAAATTCCCTTACGTTCTACTAAGACACATTTACTGGACGATGACTGGGAACGCCTTGTTCTGTACTGGTCCCGAACCAAGAATGTGGTAAGGTCTATGAGATCATTTTCTATTTTTAAGTATTATATTCTTGCGTCTTACTGTACTCTGTAGAACAAGTGCCTAAACCTGAAGAACAACTATTCTAATTTAAGATTCCATTGCTACCATAGGACATAGATATATGTTTGTTTGATGCTTTTATTATGTACTTGTACTTGGCAATAGAAGACTTGGTAGTTTAATCCTGTCCACCTTACTAATGAACTGGTTCACCGAAATGAGTTTCATATACTAGTACATGCTAAACTTGTTATGTGTCTGCTTGTTTCTTCTTTTAGAATGCTGACAGAATATTGGGGAAGAGTGCCTTATTAAGCAACAGTAAAGGAAGTAATGCAGATAAGGTTCAGGATAGTCACACATCCTGTCTTGGTTTAGTGTTGGAGTTACTGGCCACTACCGCTTGCACAAGCTATTCAAACTCACTGTATGAATCAGTTCGGTTTCTTGAGTCTCAACTACAAGCTGAAAGACATCGATTAGCTGTGCTACGACAAGAAGCGTAAGGACTACGGAAGTCCCTGGAGCATTCAGATGCATACTTTCTGGTGCAACAACAAGTGTTGGAGGATTTTAGCGCCAAATAGGACAAAGCTAATCAGCTTGCCAAGCTTATTGCTAGCATGGTGGATACCCAGGATAACGTTTCTTGAGCTCTTCTGAAGTTGTTTCAGTTATGCTCTTGTTTTGCTGCCGCGTTTATTTGCACTGGTGGCCAATTTTGACGGCCAGTGTATATGATATGCTACTTTGTTCCCTATATTTTCACTAGTGGCGAACTTTGATGCCCAGTGGATGTAATATGTGTAATAGCCGTGATAGCCTAGCGTTAGTTGCTTGCTTATTTATTTCCTTGTTGTCTTGTTTATTTGTTTGCTTGTAGTCATTGCAGTTCTTTTTCCGCGGTTAACTAGTGGCTGCAATAACCTATTTTTTAAAACTAGGCCACAATAACCATGGGCTAATATTTACTATAGTGACACTGGGCCTCCTATGGGCCGTAGAAACAGTGGGCCTTCTACGGGCCGTAGAAACAGTAGGCCTTTTATAGGCCGTAGAAACAATGGGCCTTCTACGGGTCGTATCATCAATGGGCCTTATACGGGCCGTATGATCGATTGGCCAAACATGGGCCAATAATAGGCCGCATTATGGCCGTAAACGGGCTAGAGTTGGAATCGTCCATTCATGGGCCGACCATAATGGGCCAACGTTAATAGGCTGTATTTGATGACGCTATGAAAACAGCCCAACATATTAATGGACCACAAACGGGCCGACTATAACCACGGATTGAATTTGTCCCACAAGCAGAAAATGACAGTAACGGGCCGTAAGTAAACGAATGCTGGAAATGAGCCCAAGAATAAATGGGCTCTGAGAAGGCCGAAAGATAACATGGGCTGGAAACGGACCAACAGAATAACATGCAGTTAATGGGTATAAAGTGATACACTGTTCATTACGGGCCAGTTTCACCACGGGCCGTTAATGGGTGTAAAGTGATACACTGTTCATTACGGGCCAGTTTCACCACGGGCCGTTAATAGGCCAAGAGTTACATAGGGCCTCATATGGGCGGAAAGACATCATGGGCCATACATGGGCCAGAAGTGAAAATAGGCTGGAATCATATTGGATGGCCCAGATGACGCTACTGGGCCTAATTCGGATAGGGCGTAACGGGCCTTGGGTTAGCGGGCTGTAAATGGGCTATATGTGAACAGGCCGTTAACAAGCTTTCCATGGGCCGGACCGCCACCTTTTGACCAAGTCAAACGGGCCGGCCTTTTCACAGGAATGGGCCTCTATTGGGCCGTGCCATGTGTCGACGTATCATAGGCGCCTTCCGTCCAATGAGTGGTTGACATCTGTCCCAACGATGAGCCGACACGTGTTTCCTCCAACCAATGATGATTTTACACGTGGAAAATTCCCATTGGTCGGGGCTGTTAACGGGTTATTGGATCCAAAACCCGACCCGATAGCTTAACGGCGTTCCGTTACGGTGGATGCCACGTGTCGGTCACCCTTGATGAAAGCACTTCTGTGACGCGCGATTTATCGTCATGGAAGTGGACACTTCCATGATGATAATTTTGGAAATGTCATGGAACATTTCTACGACAGCACAGGTATGACTATCTTGATTCTGTCATAAATTTTTCATGGATGTACATGCATGAAAAAAAAGCGACCTACTGTGACAAACACGTATCATCACGGAAGTGTATTTTTTTGTAGTGTCTACTACTGCGCACCTTTCGCCGGTATCATACACCCACCATATACCTTCCTCAGAACAGCCACCATACCTACCTATCATGGCATTTACATAGCCATTCCGAGAAATATTGCCATGCAACTTTCCACCATTCCGTTTATTATGACACGCTCCATTATTTTCATATTGCTAGCATGATCATGTAGTTGACATCGTATTTGTGGCAAAGCCAACGTTCATAATTCTTTCATACATGTCGCTCTTGATTCATTGCATATCCCGGTACACCGCCGGAGGCATTCATATAGAGTCATATTTTGTTCTAAGTATTGAGTTGTAATTGTTGAGTTGTAAGAAAAATAAAAAGTGTAATGATCATCATTTTTAGAGCATTGTCCCAAGTGAGGAAAGGATGATGGAGACTATGATTTCCCCACAAGTCGGGATGAGACTCAGGACGAAAAAAAGAGGCCATAAAAAAGGCCCAAACAAAAAAATGAGAGAAAAAGAGAGAAGGGACAATGTTACTATATTTTTACCACACTTGTGCTTCAAAGTAGCACCATGATCTTCATGATAGAGAGTCTCTCATTTTGTCACTTTCATACACTAGTGGGAATTTTTCATTATAAAACTTGGCTTGTATATTCCAATGATGGGCTTCCTCAAAATGCCCTAGGTCTTCATGAGCAAGCAAGTTGGATGCACACCCACTTAGTTTCTTTTGTCGAGCTTTCATATACGTATAGCTCTAGTGCATCCGTTGCATGGCAATCCCCACTCACTCACATTGATATATATTGATGGGCATCTCCATAGCCCATTGATACGCCTAGTTGATGTGAGACTATCTTCCCCTCTTTTCGTCTTCTCCACAACCACCATTCTATTCCACATATAGTGCTATATCCATGGCTCACGCTCATGTATTGCGTGAAGATCAAAAAGGTTTTGAAAATGTCAAAAGTATGAAACAATTGCTTGGCTTGTCATCAGGGTTGTGCATGATTTAAATACTTTGTGTGGTGAAGATAGAGCATAGCCAAACTATATGATTTTGTAGGGATAACATTCTTTGGCCATGTTATTTTGAGAAGACATAATTGCTTTGTTAGTATGCTTGAAGTATTATTATTTTTATATCAACATGAACTTTTGTCTTGAATCCTTTGGATTTGAATATTCATACCACAATTAAGAAGATCTACATTGAAATTAAGCCAAGTAGCACTCCGCATAAAAAATTCTCTTTTTATCATTTACCTACTCGAGGACGAGCAGGAATTAAGCTTGGGGATGCTTGATACGTCTCCAACATATGTATAATTTTTGATTTTCTCCATGCTATATTATCTACTATTTTGGAATATATTGGGCTTTATTTTCCACTTTTATATTATTTTTGGGACTAACCTATTAGCCGGAGGCCCAGCCCAGAATTGCTGTTTTTTGCCTATTTTAGTGTTTCGGAGAAACATAATATCAAACTGAGTCCAAACGGAATGAAACCTTCGGGAACGTGATTTTCTCATCAGATAAGATCCAGGAGACTTGGACCCTCCGTCAAGAAAGCCACGAGGCGGTCACGAGGGTGGAGGGTGCGCCCCCTGCCTCGTGGGCCCCTCGGAGCTCCACCGACGTACTCCTTCCTCCTATATATACCTACGTACCCCCAAACGATCAGATACGGAGCCAAAAACCTAATTCCACTGCCACAACTTTCTGTATCCACAAGATCCCATCTTGGGGCCTGTTCCGGAGCTCCGCCGGAAGGGGAATCGGTCACGGAGGGCTTATACATTATCATCCAAGCCTCTCCGATGAAGTGTGAGTAGTTTACCCAGACCTACGGGTCCATAGTTAGTAGCTAGATGGCTTCTTCTCTCTTTTTGGATCTCAATACAATGTTCTCCCCCTCTCTCGTGGAGATCTATTCGATGTAATCTTCTTTTTGCGGTGTGTTTGTTGAGATCGATGAATTGTGGGTTTATGATCAAGTCTATCTATGAATAATATTTGAATCTTCTCTGAATTCTTTTATGTATGATTGGTTATCTTTGCAAGTATCTTCGAATTATCAGTTTGGTTTGGCCTACTAGATTGGTTTTTCTTGCAATGGGAGAAGTGCTTAGCTTTGGGTTCAATCTTGCGGTGTCCTTTCCCAGTGACAGAAGGGGCAGCAAGGCACATATTGTATTGTTCCATCAAGGATAACAAGATGGGGTTTTTATCATATTGCATGAAACTATCCATCTACATCATGTCATCTTGCTTAAGGCATTACTCTGTTTTTAACTTAATACTCTAGATGCATGCTGGATAGCGGTCGATGAGTGGAGTAATAGTAGTAGATGCAGGCAGGAGTCGGTCTACTTGTCTCGGACATGATGCCTATATACATGATCATACCTAGATATTCTCATAACTATGCTCAATTCTGTGCATTGCTCAACAGTAATTTGTTCACCCATCATAAAATACTTATGCTCTTGAGAGAAGCCACTGTGAAACCTATGGCCCCCGGGTCTATTCTCATCATATCAACATCCAATCACTTTATTATTGCTTTTATTTTTTACTTTGCCTTTTACTTTTCACTTTGCATCTCTATACCAAAAATACCAAAAATATTATTTATCATCTCTATCAGATCTCACTTTCGTAAGTGACCGTGAAGAGATTCACAACCCCTAAGCGCGTTGGTTGCGTTGAGCTATTGTTTTTGTGTAGGTACGAGGGACTCACGCGTAGCCTCCTACTAAATTCATACCTTGGTTCTCAAAAACCGAGGGAAATACTTACGCTACTTTGTTGCATCATCCTCTCCTCTTCGGGGAGATCCAACGCAGTGCTCAAGAGGTAGCATTGTGCTCCACAGCCTGCGCCTTCCCCAACTGCGTTAGCTCGGCGTCGCGACCCTTGACGGCTTCCTCCCGGGCCTTCATCTTCTCCTCCTCCACCCTGAGGCCTGAGCTTCGTCCGCACGCTCATTGCGCATGGTATTTAGTTCGGCCTCCAGCAGCTCGCAGCGATCTTGGGCGGCTATGGCATCCTTCAGCGCTGCCTTGCGGGCAACCGTAGCTTGGGTGATGGCCTGCTTTTCCTTCTTGGAGTCCACAACAGCCTGGCTTAGTGCCGCCCAGACGACCACGTCTGAGTGGAGCCAGCCAGAGATCAGCTCCAGGTGCCCGGCCACCAGGCGACAGTCGGTGCCTCAAAGATCCTCCCGCAGCAAGGTCACTGCAGAAAGAGTGCGCTCCAGGATGTCGGGGGAGGCAGAAGGACCCGAGGTCAACGGAGCGGTGGAGGAAGGAAGAGGCAACATCGCCACGATGGCTTGGGAGGTTGAGGGTTCCTGAGCTTTGGGGACTTCAGCAGCCGAGCCGGACGCCGGCGCCTTTGGTGCCAGCAGGGCCATGGGGGTTGCCTCCTCCTGAGGATGCTCCCCCAAGTTTCGTGAGGACGAGCGGGCGGGGGAAGCGCGAGCACTGCCATCTTCCTTCCTTGTGGAGGAGGGAGCGGCCGCCGCAGGTGATAAGGTCCCGGGCAGTACCACCATGTCCTCCTTCCTCCTCTTCACCGCAGGCGTCGGCCTAGTCAAGTGATGACCCACAAGTAGAGGGGATCTATCGTAGTCCTTTCGATATGTAAGAGTGTCGAACCCAACGAGGAGCAGAAGGAAATGATAAGCAGTTTTCAGTAAGGTATTCTCTGCAAGCACTGAAATTATCGGTAACAGATAGTTTTGTGATAAGGTAATTTGTAACCGGTAACAAGTAATGAAATGAAATAAGGTGCAACAAGATGGCCCAATCCTTTTTCTAGCAAAGGACAAGCATGTACAAACTCTTATATAAAGGACAACGCTCCTGAGGACACATGGGAATTATCGTCAAGCTAGTTTTCATCACGTTCATATGATTCGCGTTCGGTACTTTGATAATTTGATATGTGGGTGGACCGGTGCTTCAATACTGCCCTTCCTTGGATAAGCATCCCACTTATGATTAACCCCTATTGCAAGCATCCGCAACTACAAAAGAATTATTAAGGTAAACCTAACCACATCATGAAACATATGGATCCAAATTAGCCCCTTACGAAGCAACTCATAAACTAGGGTTTAAACTTTTGTCACTCTAGCAACCCATCATCTAGTTATTACTTCCCAATGCCTTCCCATAGGCCCAAACAATGGTGAAGTGTCATGTAGTTGACGTTCACATGACACCACTAGAGGAAAGACAACATACATCTCATCAAAATATCAAACGAATACCAAATTCACATGACCACTTATAGCAAGACTTCTCCCATGTCCTCAGGAACAAACGTAACTACTCACAAATCATATTCATGTTTCATAATCAGAGGGGTATTAATATGCATAAAGGATCTGAACATATGATCTTCCACCGAATAAACCAAATAGCATCAACTACAAGGAGTAATCAACACTATTAGCAACCCACATGTACCAATCTGAGGCTTTGGGACAAAGATTGGATACAAGAGATGAACTAGGGTTTGAGATGAGATCGTGCTGGTGAAGATGTTGATGGAGATTGACCCCCTCCCGATGAGAGGATTGATGGTGATGACGATGGTGATGATTTTCCCCTCCCAGAGGGAAGTTTCCCCGGTAGAACAGCTCCGTGGAAGCCCTAGATTGGTTCCGCCTCGTGGCAGCGGAGTTTCATCCCATGAGCTAGCTTATGATTTTTTCCTCCATGAAAGACCTCATATAGCAGAAGATGGCCATCAGAGGATTGCCAGGGGGCCCACCAGGCAGGGGGCGCGCCCCCCACCCTCGTGGACGGTGGGTGGCCCCCTCTGGTACTTCTTTCGCCCAATATTTTTTATATATTTTGAAACGTTCTCCCGTGAACTTTCAGGACTTTTGGAGTTTTGCACAATAGGTCTCTAATATTTGTTCCTTTTCTAGCCCAGAATTCTAGCTGCCGGCATTCCCCCTCTTCATGTAAACCTTGTAAAATAAGAGAGAATAGGCATAAGTATTGTGATATAATGTGTAACAACAGCCCATAATGCAATAAATATCGATATGAAAGCATGATGCAAAATGGACGTATCATCAAGAAACAGAAGGCGTCAAGAATCGGCAGCAGAAGCAGGAACAAGGCAAGACAAGGATACTTACTGGTCCACCGCGGTGTAGTCACTCTGCTTCCTGAGCTTGAAGCCTGAGAGCCTCCCAGCCAGAGGCACGTGCGCAAGGGATCTAGGCGCAGAAGAGGGGGCAGCAGGCAAGTTGGAAGCAGCTTCAGGCAGCGACGGAACAGGGGCGTCATCTCGGGAGGCTAGCGCCAACCTTCCTCTCGTCAGAATCTCGACTGACGACTTCCTTTGGGGACTGACCTTGGACCTCGAGGAGCCCCCTGCAGTACACAGCACCTCCTCTTCTAGGAGGACATCGACCTCTTCATCATCATCAGGCGGGGTGCAGAGGATGTCGGCCTTGCGCAAGGGGGAGGTCTCCCCCGCCCCTTCATGGGTCGCCTTTGAGTCACGGTCCTCCTCTCCCTCTTCTTCCTTCTCTCCCTCCTCGTGAGACTCGCCGGAAGACACGACCACCAGAGATGTCGCCACCGGGATGTTCGTGGGCGCAGGCGGCACGAGCCCACGTTCATGAAAGACAGGCAGAGCGGCGACAACCTTTGCCCCATCCGGGCGGCGGTACAAGGGAACAAGGCCATCATGCGGGTACCCTTGGTCGTCCCAGACCAAGGAACAAAGAATCGAGCACAATTCCTCATCGGAAAGGGGCTCTGGGTGCAGGCAGAGGTCCTCCCCTTTGTCTCCAAGCTTCAACAGTGGGCGCGGGTGCGACTGGAGGGGAGCGACGTGTTGCAGCATGGATTCTTGGGCAATCATGGCCCCCGTCGGCTTCGCCGTTCTCGAGTCGCTGGGCTTCAGGTCAGCGGTCATCCTCTCCAGCACCTCCGTCGCCCGCGGGTCGGTGAGCTTCGCGTGAAGCCATCCCTCGTGGGACACAGACATCTCCGTCGGCAGCACCAGCCGAGGGTGGACGTGCTTGGCATCCATCAGGACCCACTTGCTCCTGAAGCCCTCGGCGTTCTTCCCGGCCTTCGAGATGGCATTGGTCCTGTTGGCCGTGACAAAGCCAACACACCCTGAGCAGGGGCCATCCTTAAGTCGGAGAAAGAAGAAGTGGCACAACAGTGCCATGGACGGCATCACTCTGATGTACCCCTCGCAGTAGAGGGCGGAAATCGACAGGAGAAGGACAGAGTTGGGATGAAGATGGAGGGCGTGGATCTTATAGTGACTGCGGACGGAGTAGAAGAAGTCGGAGAAGGGGGGAACCAACCCGGTGACAATGCTGCTCGTGAAGAAGGGGTAGAAGGTGCTGCCAGGGGCCTCAGGCTCGGCGGAGCCGACCCGGAGCACAGTCTTCCTCTTCTTGTCACCCTCCACCATCATCAAGAGCATGGCAGGCAAGTTCTTCTCCGACATGCTCGGCGCGTCGAGCACGGGCTCGTACCAGGATGATGAAGGGGTAGCCCGGGATTTCTTGGGCGCCATCGACGGCAAGCTCGAAGGAGGATCTGGGAGGATCTGGAGTCTCTGGAAGCAAAGGGCAAGAAAGCAATGAAGGCAAACGCAGCCCGCGCCAGCCTTTTGTAAGGTGGGTAGTTGCCGAGGCAGCATGGGAAAGCGGAGACGCCCACATCCAATCAACCGCCATGCGTCAAATGAGGCCACAAGCTATTGGGGCCCGCAGCGCTCCACACTTGCCACTTGGCTTCGCCTCGGAGCCAAGTCCGAGCGCGCCTTGGGCCTAGGGGCTACTGTCGGTGTCCTGGGAATGGGGGTCCCCAGACTTGCCTACCTGCGGCCCACGGCGTGGCTCCACTAGTGGCCCTGTATGGCCCATCTCCACCAGCAAACACTCAAGACCCTCGCGAGGGGCCGAGCCTCGCAAGGAGGACGACGCAAGACCTCCTCGGGGGTGGCCTCACCAGGCTGGCTTGCGAGGGGCGGAGAGATCAAGGCAAGGGGAACCTTGCAAGCTTCCTGTGATGCAAGCCATGATGACCAAGGCCAGGCGGGCACCAGGCGGGCGCCAGCGCGTTAAGTGTCCTCGTTTCCCCTTTGGTGCTAAAGAGGAAAGCGCAGGCGCGGAGTCCCGAGGCATCAAGCAAAGGTTTCCATATTGGTGCAACGAGACCAAGACCAGCAGGATGGTAGGACGGAGGTCACCATGGAGCCCAGGACGGCATCACCACTAGAGCCTTTGGCAGGCAAAGACCATCTTTTGTCTGGATAGCTTGTACTAGTTGTCCCCCTTCAAATTAGCCATTGTGGGATCCCTTCCCGCCTAATATTTGAGGAGAGGACCCAGGCCTCTATATATAGGAGTAGCGACCATCGTAGGGAGGATCTGGTCTGATCTGATCGGCTCATCAGGAAAAGAGAGAGGAGCCTCTATCCATTGTTGAGGAAATCGTTAACTGGTAGCTGCTCGGTCGGCCAGTGAGTAGGGGATTAATAGGCTAATCGGCAAGTTAATCGTCCATTTAATCAATTAATCAGACGATTTATCGGGTAATCGGCTACTCGGGGACCCCACGAGTAGGGATTAATCGGCAAGTTAACTGGTTAATCGGATGAATTCTTGAACAAGGCCTCTATCGCATCAATTCACCAAGCACAAGAACACCTCTCCTCAGGAGGTTGTTCTTCCCTTGTAACTGTTCATCCTCAGCCCAAGAGGCAATCCACCACACCACACTGGAGTAGGGTATTACACCACATCGGTGGCCCGAACCAGTATAAATCTCGTGTCCCTTTGTTCTATGAGTTCGACGTGCTAAGCCTCGAGATTGCTGTGAGGGCGTGATCTAGAGGGAGGAAAGATCTTCGTGCGCACCCTAGTGTTCGAACCTCAAGGGTTTTGCCGGAACCCGAAATCCGACAGGCCCCAACCGCCCGCGGCCTTGATTGCCGCGTGGTGATTGATGGGACGTGGGCGCCTCTGCTTCCCCACGCTGCCTCGGCAATTGTTCTCGCCTGACAAAAGGTTGGCGCATGCTATAGAGCCTTGATTGCTCCTTCGTCTTGCTCCAGATCCCCTTCTTCTTGCCTTGACAGGCTCCAGATCCACATGAACTCCTCTCCGAGCCTACAGCCGATGGCGTCTGACAAGGTGAAGGTCGTGCGCTCGCCTTCCTGGTTTGAGCCCGCCCTGAGTGCGCCCAATGTCTCGAAGAAGAACCTTGCCACCGCGCTCCTGATGGTGGCAGGCGACAGCAATGAGGGAGGAGAGACCGCGCTTTGGTTCGACTCCACCGAGCCGGACGCCTCGGGTAGTACCATCTACCCCTTCTTCATGCACATTATCTTCGCAGGGCTGGTCCCCCCTTTCTCTGAATTTTTCTGCGCCTCCGCCATTACAAGATCCACGCCCTCCATCTACATCCCAAATTTGTCCTCCTCCTGTCGATCTTCGCCTTTTATTGTGAGGCATTTGTGGGGGTGATGCCGTATGTAGCGCTGCTTTGCCACTTCTTCTACCTCCGGAACAAGGATGGCCCGTGGTCAGGGTGCGCCAACTTCGTTGTGGCCAATGGAAGGAACACAATCTCAAGAGCCAGGAAGAAGGCGGATGGCTTTTGGACCAAGTGGGTCCTCATGGATGCCAAGAGCCCCTACCCTCGGCTGGTGCTACCGACGGGGAGGCCCGTGCCTCATGACGGGTGGGGTAGCATGAACTCACCGGCCCGCGTGGGGAGCAGATGTTGGGGAGGATGGCAGCCGACCTTAAGCCCGACGATCCGAAGGCGGAGAAGTTGACGGGGGCCATGATTGTCAAGGAGTTCCTGTCACAGCATCTGGCTCCACTCCAGGCATGCTCGCGCCCCTTGTGGAAGCGCTTGGACAAGGGAGGCGACCTCCGCCTGCGCATGGATGCCTTGTCCGACGAGGAGCTGGACAAGGTTCTCCACCTCCTGGTTGCGGAGGATCATGGGTACCCGCCTGATACCCATCTTCCGCTGTACTGCTACCCGGATGGGGGCAAAGATCGCTGCCGCTATGCCCGTCTTCAACGAGCGCGGGCTCGAGTCGCCGGCGCCTACCGGGACCCTTGTGATGGCGGCCCCGGTGATGGTGTCCTCCGGCGAGTCCGGCAAGGAGGAGAGGCCTTACTCGAAGGCGACCCGAGAGGGGGAGGGGGAGACTTCTCCTCTTCACATGGTGGATCTCCTCCGCACCTTCCCTGACGACGACAAGGCCGGCGAGCATCCGATGAGGGAGTCGCCGAACCCCGCCGGGGTCAAGACAAGGTCTGGGTGCACCCCTCCGAACAAGCCGCCGACCGGGGTCCCGAAGAAGAGCAGATCGGCGTTGATCTCCCGAGGCGACGCTTCTGCTCCGTCGCCAGTCGGTGCTGCTGTGGGTGCGGCCGCTTCGCCCTTGCCTGCCCCTGGGGCTCACGTGCCAGTGCCCTAGGCCGTGAAGCATTCGGGCTTGGTGCTCCAGAAGAGGCCGAGGGAGTATGTCGCCGTAGACCAGTAAGCGCTTCGTCTTGATCTTTTGTTCCTTTCTTTGCCATAGTTTCTTGATGTCTCCCCTTGCACTGATAGGCCCTCATCGGTGATGAAGAAGAAGAAGGGGGCGACCGCAACCCCTGAGGCTCAGCAGCCGGCTACTGCCACGCCTCCTCTGGCGCAGAGGGATGGCTCCTGAAGCATGTCCTCGGGAGAAAGAAATCTCCGTAGCCAAGCTGGCTCCTGAAGTCTCCGCCCCCGACTCGCCTGCTGAGGTCACGAAGGCTCAGAAGTCCCCGGTTCCTTCTTCTCCTGCAAATCCGTGGACCCTAGTACCGATGTCGTCTCTTCCTCCTTCCGTCGCCCTGCTGGGCCGTGATCCCCCTTCTTCGCCTGATGCCCTGGAGAACGCCCTTCTCGTGTTAACCCCGCTTCATAATGACCTTTAGGGTGCTGATAGTCGGCTGGCGTCGGTGCAACTGGAGTTGGTCTCGGGGTGGCTGCGATTCGATGTGTCCGTGTGGGCGGCATGGGCTCAGGCCGTGGCAGCTTCTAAGGAGGGTAAGCGGGCTGCCGACATGGTCGCAGCCGCCCGTGAGGTGGCATTGAAGGATGCCGGGGCCACCAAGGAGCACTGTCGGGTGATGGAGGCCAAGCTGGAGAATATGCACAATGAACGCGCTGCCGAGGCTCGCCAGCACGGGGCACGAGAGGAGAAGCTTAAGGATCGAAAAGACGCGGTCACCGGCCGTGACGCTGAGCTAGAGCAGCTGGCGCCGGCGCAGGCCGCGGAAAGCGGCCGCCTGGAGAAGCTGGGGAAGAAGGTGGAGGCGGAGGTGGCCCAGTTGGAAGCCCGTGCGAAGGTTTTGGTTGAAGATCGGGCGGCCTTCAAATCCCTTGAGCTGAAGTCGTGCGAGGCACTACGGGAAGGTCTTGAAGAAGCCGCTGGTGACCGACGAGGGAGGTCCCACCGAGCTACTTCCTCATCTAGTTACGGCACTCAAGGACGTCATTAATGGGATCGGCCCCATGGTGGAGGGGGAAGCTCACGCGCTCTCCTCCTTGGCCATGACGCGTGTCTTCAGCCACCTCCACCTTCGTGACCCGAGCACCAACCATGGAGCTTTGCTTGAACCTGTGGACAAGAAGCACTGTGCAGCTGTTGCTGACGCCGGGAAGGACTTGGTGGAGGCCCTGCTGGAGAAGTTCCTCGCCATCGACCATGCGCCTCCAACTGATGGTTCCGCCAATCCCACGACCACGGCCGACGACACGGGCGACGAGAACGCTGTCGACGACAGGGCGCTCCCTGTCGGCAGCGCCCAAGGCTCAAGAGGAGGCTTGCTAGCGGTGCTCCTTTCCATTTCACTTTCCTACGATATGCACCGTGCCTCGTGGAGCCATTAAGACATTTGTTTGGTATTTGAGGAACGTGTCTTGTAATAATTTGTTAAGATTCCACGATTTCCTTCCCGTTTGCTTGATGTTCTACGTTGGCAGGGCCTGGCCCCGCGCATACCTTAGACGCCGTTGGGTCGTCTGGTCCGGATCACTAGGACAGGACCAAGGGGTGAGGGGCTACGTGGCCAGTTAGGCTCCTGAGTCGCGAAGCTCAGGAGTCCCCCTTGACGCACAAACAGACCTCCATACATGTCCTCACCGAGGTCCCGCTCGAGAGGGACGCGCGACGACTGGGTTCGATGGACCTGGCAGGGTGGTGTACGCCAGGCGTGACCTGAGCGCAGCCCCATGCCCAGCCCCCTTGCGTGACTCTCCCGAGGGGAAACCGTTGCGACAAGGCTAGACACCGAGCCAGGTGGCTCCTTGAGGTTGATGCGAACATGGGCACCCTCAGTTGTTTATCACCAGTGCGGAGCATAGTGCTTCTGCACTTGCACGGGCATAGCCGCTCCTCGACCATTTCGACTGCTAGTGCGGAGCATGGTGCTTCCACTGGTACATGGGTGAGGGATCCCTCTGAGTGGAGCCCCCAGGGCGTGTACAGCCCCTCCCTAGCACATGGCTTGCATGGCAGGGCTAGACAAGGTGTGTCTGGGCATTCATGACCTAGCGCGGGACTCACGAGGCCCTACCTCAAGGCGGTTTGCGCCTGATCTTGGCTCTTGATAGTTGTGTTGGTCCTGCGAGATGGTTAGGTGACCTGCGCCGAATGAATCTCCTGAGGTGATCATATGAGAAGGCCAAACACCAACGACCCCAGGAGGTGACGTGAATGGGGCCAGCCCGCCAGACAGAGCTCAGCCATTGGGTTTATCGATGCTGGAGGGACGGACCCGAGCATAGACGCCATGCCCAGTCTTCTCATGCGCTAAATCCTGAAGAAAGACAACCGGCACGCGGCTCCCGTGGTGATGAGGCACCGGGTCACACGCCCTAGCTCATCCGTCCGCGATTAGCTCATGCGAGAGCCAAGCACCAAGGGCCATGGGAGGTGATGTACACGGGGCTAGCCCGTGAGCCAGAGCTCAGCCTCTTGGGTTTAGCGACACTGCAGGGACGGACCCGAGCACAAACGCCGTGCCGGCCCTTAATCATGAGGCGGCCGTGGGTGGGTTCACAAGGGCGCACGACGTTCGTGGCATCAAAGTGCCAGTCTGGCAATTGATAATCATAAGGTAACCCATGCAAGGAAGCAAGCTATTTCAGATAAATGCAAGGGCAATACATGCCACAGGGACGGACCCGTGCGGCCTAGGGATGACGCAGCCCGAGGGGTGCCCCCAATAGAGTAAACTAGATATGAAAAATGATACATCCCGCAGGGACATGCCCGCGCGACCTGGGGGTGTTGCAGCCCAAAGGGTGCCCCCAACTGAATAAACCAGAAATTGTCACATGGCCCTGTTGCTGAAGAGGTGTTGAAGTAGCTGAAGACGCGTGCTGAAGAAGCTGCTCTTCACAAGCCACCTGAGTCTAGAGCCTCAGGAGGCTTTGGGGGCCCAGGAGGCTCATGAAGAACCTTCGCCATCTCCACTAGGACTGCATGATGCCTGGCCTCCTGAGCTGCTAGAGCGCTCCGCAGGTGGTGCTGGAAGGTAACAGCCGCGTTTGGCAGGCCAAATGGCATGCGAACATAGCTGTGAGGTGGACCCTCGCACCGACCAACGTGTGAAGGCCAGAAACGCTCCTGGAATGCGGCCCTGTTGAGCCCTGGGATGTCGATGCAGACGTGCATCTCGTTACCCTCGCCAAGACAAGGAGTTGCGCCAGGAGGTGGGCGGCGGTCGCCACGTATGGCTCTTTCTTCTTGAAGCTCCTCGGTTGCCTTGGTGATGAACTCCTGGGCACCATGCGCTCCATGCCTCGTGCCCTCATGAGGGAAACATGCGATGAAGCACGCCTCCACGTGGTGCCTGAGCGCCTCCCTCGTGACATTGGCTAGGTTAGAGGCCCTCCAGAAGAGAGCCCTCGAGCCCAGCTCGAGGAGGGCGCCGGGCGCGCCTTCCTATGCGAAGGAGGGAGGCGCCCCATCCGCGGGCGCAGGTCCTGAGGTGGTGCTGCTGGAGACACCGTTCTCATGAGGCTCTAGGCGGAGCAGCGGCTTCTTCTTCTCGGGGACAACCTCAAGAGGGTAGTTGGCACCTTCGCTATCTGGGTCTTCCACCGCCGCAGCCTGATAGGCACACTCGAGAGAGCACACCGCGTCTTTTTCCTCGTAGGCGACCGTGATGACACAGCAGCTTCCTGGCATCTTGAGGACGTTGTAGCCGTTGTGGGTCACCGCCATGAACTTGGCCAGGGCCGGATACCCAAGGATGGCATTGTATGGAAGGAGAATATGGGCGACGTCGAAGTCGATGAGCTCAGTGCGGTAGTTGTCACGCTGGCCGAAGGTGACAGGGAGGCAAATCTGCCCTATCGGGGTGGTGGAGCCGTCGGTCACTCCTGAGAAGGGCTTGGTGGGCTGTAGCTGATCATACGGCACTTGGAGGTGGTCGAACATCTTGACAGAAAGGACATTAAGTCCCTCACCGCCATCGATGAGGGTTTTGGTGACAAGGATGTTGCTGATGACGGGCGAGTAGAGCATCGAGAGGGCGCTAGCAGTTGCTGCGCACTTGAGCTAGTCGGATGAGATGAAGGTGATGGTGTACTTGGACAACCGGAGCGGGCTTGTGGCCTCGAGCCTGGGGAGAGCCGTGTTTACCTCACGCGCGAACTGCTTGAAGATGCGTTGGGAGGCTGGGCCCTGAGCGCCACCCAAGGTGCAGGCGATGGCGCCCCCTCGTCCTAATGATGGTCGTCGTTCCTCCTTGGTGGTAGTGGCAACGGAGGGAGGCCAGCCTTGCCCTAAGGACGGTCGTCACAAGGCTGATCCCTCCAGGCGCCCTCATGAGGCTGGTCCTGCCAGCGGTCCTCACGCGGCTGGTCGCGCCACTCCTGGTGGGGGCCGCGGTCGTCTCAGCGTCCTCCACTTCATCCTCCTCCTCGTCCATAGCCCCGGTCATTGCGCTCAGGGCGTCGACGGAAGCGCCCATGATGGATGGTCCTCAGCTCCTGACATTCGTTGGTGTTGTGGTTGTGTACGTTGTGGAAGGCGCAGAACGAACGGCTTCCCTTGGACGACACCGGATGATCGCAGCCGCGCTTCATCTCTGGCTCAACAACGAGCATGGCCGCTCCCTTGCACTTCACATCCTTGGTCTTGGCCTTCTTGTCTTCTGGGTCGGTAGCTGGAAGCTCGAGGAGGGAGAGGCGACCCTCCTCATCTCTCGTGCACTTGGTTGCCATGTTGAACATTTCCAGAGCCGTGCATAGGTCCTCATGGATGGCGAGCTCCTCCTTCATCTTGACGCCGCAGACGCCATCAGAGAACGCCGAGATGATGGCCTCGTCTGTTACCTTGTGGATCTTGAGGAGAACGCTGTTGAAGCGCTGGATGTACTTTTGCAGGGTTTCCCTCGGCTGCTGCTTGATGCGCCACATGTCACTAGCGCCCGGCCAGCGGTCGTGAGTGCCCTAGAAGTTGGTGACGAAATGCTCGCGCATCTCGTCTTAGGAGGAGATCGATCCAGTGGGCAAGTTCAGGAGCCACGAACGCGCGCCATCTTTGAGGGCCATGGGAAACCAATTCTCCATGACTTTCTCGTTGCCGTTGGCTGCCTCGATGCTCAACTCATAGAGCTGCAGGAACACAGCAGGGTCAGGGGTGCCGTCGTAGCGTGGAGGCAGGTCGGGCTTGAACTTCCCGGGTCAGACGACACTGTGCAGCTTAGGAGTGAAGGCATGACAGCCTGTTGTAGTCACCGGAGCCCACCATGGGGGCGGAGCCTGGTCTTGGTACCCGCGCTGCTGCCGCGGGCGGCGCACGGTCTTGACGTGGTGGTGCAGGGAGTACAGGAGCATCTTCTTGTGGCCGCGGGATTTTCGGGCAGCTTCCTTCTTCACGCACGGGCGCCCTGCGTAGTGGGTCACGCCGCGGGGCCACGCGTCTTGGTGCGAGGGCGGCGTCCTGATGTGGAGGTGGTGGAGGCGCTCTATGGGCTACGTCGCCCGCAGCGGGAGGCAGACAAGGCAGCGAGAGGGATGGTGCAGGAGAGCCCCAGTGGCACTGACGAGCTCGGCGATGTGGTCCAGCCAGTCCTCGTAGAGGTCGTCAACAAGGAGGTAGCGCAGGAGCTCGCGCGCCATAAGCAGCGCGGCCTGCGCGTCCGCAGGCCCGCGGCGAGCATGTGATGATGAACCGGCCGGAGTCAGCGACGGGGTGGTGGTGCGTCGGTCTCGCCGCACGGAGGGGTGCAGCGACGGAGCCTGCTACTCGTTCCCTGCTTGGCCGGTGGCGGCGTTGGCAACAGGTGATGGAGAGCGACGGGGAGGCCCACCAATGGGCGCCATCGGCGACGCGAGCATTGAGAGCGGCCTGGCGCTCATCACGGGCTCGACGAGCGTCAGCCATGGAACTGGTGGAGCATGGAGCGTGGATCGATGGAGAAAAAGCTTCGGCGCACCCCTACCTGGCGCACCAAATGTCGGATTACGGGTTCGGGCAAACCCTTGTGAGGTTCGAATTCTAGGGTGCGCACAAAGTACTCTCTCTCTCTCTCCCTAGCTCGCTCGCTCAACGATCTCATGGCCTAGCTCGAAGAACCCAAAGAACACGAGACACCGAGGTTTATACTGGTTCGGGCCACCACGAGATGTAATACCCTACTATAGTGTGGTGGTGTATTGCCTTGAGGGCTGAGGATGAACTAGTACAGTGGATTAACAGCCTCTGGAGGAGAGGTGTTCTTGAGCTTGATGAGTTGGTGGATGCGAGGATGGAATGGATCCAATCCAAGGTCAGTCCCAGATCAGTCTGGTCCGTCCGGTCTATGGTGGTGGCTAGTCCTATTTATAGAGGCCCTGGTCCTCTTCCCAAATGTAGGCGGTAAGGGATCCCACAACAGCCAATTTTGAAGGGAAGCAACTAGTACAAGCTATCCTAACAAAAGTAGTATTCGCCTACCAAAGGCTCTGGTGGTGATGCTGTTGTGGGCTCCGCGGTGACATCCATCCTGCCATCCTGCTGGTCTTGGTCTTGTTGCACCGATATGGAAATCTTTGCCTGATTCCTTGGGACTCCTCGCCTGCGCCTGCCTCTTTAGCACCAAAGAGGAAACTGGTACACTGCGCCCGCTGGTGCCCGCCTGGCCTTGGTCGTCACGGCTCATGTCATGTGAACCTCATGAGGCGCCCCCTTCATAGATATCTCCGCTCCTCAGGAGCCGGCCTAGCGAGGCCTCCCCCAGGGATGTCTTGGTGTCGTCCGCCTCGTGAGGGTCTTGAGTTGTTTCTCTCGAAGGTGGGTTGTACCAGGTCGTATATGGAGCCATGCCACGGGCCGCACGCAGGCAAGTCTGGGCACCCCCGGTCCAAGAACGCTGACACTCTCCGTGTGTTTCAATTCTTATCTTTCGTGTGAGCATCGTTGAAATCTTATGCCTAGCTAAGGGCATGAAACAATAGCGCTTGTTGGGAGGCAACCAAATGAATAAAATTTACTCATGATTTTGCTTTCAGTTATTGAGTGCACAATTATGCTACGGTTATGATTGTGTTTTTGTGTTTTTATTAGTGTTTGTGCCAAGCAAAGCCTTTAGGATCTTCTTGGCTGATAGTTGTTTGATCTTGCTGAAAAAAATAGAAACTTTCACACAAACAATTGTTAGAAATCACAGGAGTGTGATAAAATACCCATTCATTTGGCAGAAGATTAGTATAAAAATTTATCACCTGTTCCTATTTTTTCAGAATTTTTGGAGTTACAGAAGTATTCGAAATATCCAGATTACTACAGACTGTTCTCTTTCTTATAGATTCTGTTTTCTTTGTGCTGCGTGCTTGTTTTGATGATTCTATGGTTTTCTTTAATGAGTTTTTGCCATAGGAAAGTAGGAATACAATATATATAATGCAAGAATAAAATATGAGTTGGTTTGATACAATACTTATAGTAGTGATTTGCTTTCTTATACTAACAGATTTCACAAAGGTTTTGTTGGAGTTTTGTGTGATTGAAGTTTTGAAGTTTTGGGTTATCTTACGATGGATGAAGGAGTAAGGAGTAAGAAGAGCCTAAGCTTGGGGATGCCCATGGCACCCCAAGCTATTATCCAAAGAGAAGCAGGCAACTAAGCTTGGGGATGCCCCGAGTGGCATCCCCTCTTTCTTCTAACAATTATTGGTATTTTACTCGAAGCTATATTTTTATTCGTCACATACTATGAGTTTTGCTTGGAGCGTCTTGTATGATATGAGTCTTTGATTTTTTTGTTTTTCTTTTGAATTCTTGAATCCTTGCTGGACACACCTATTTGAGAGAGCCAAAATTATGCCATGACTTGATAGAATTGCTCTCTATGCTTCACTTAAATTTTTATGAGCTATGGATTTGCTCTAGTGCTTCACTTACATCTTTTTGAGCACGGTGTGCTTAGTTATTTTTGAAGAAATGCTCACTTGCTTCACTTAGATTTATTTGAGAGTTAGTAAATTTTGAAGAAATTCTCTCTTGCTCCACTTAAATTAATTTGAGAGAAAGAAATATTATGCTCATGATCTTCACTTATATTTGTTTGAGCTTATCAAAAGAAACACATGAAAATTTGTCCTAAAGTGATAGATATCCAAGACGGATATAATAAAAAAATTCATGAAGATGATTGGAAAAATAAACTTGATTCCTTGTAATAGTTTTGAGGTATGATGATGTGATATGTGAGTCATGTTGATGAGTAATTATGCTTTAGAAAGAATATTGGTGTTAAGGTTTGTGATTCCCTATGCAAGCACGAAAGTCAATAGTCATGCAATGAAATTACATCCTACTTATGGTGCATTATTCGGTGTTAATTATGCTTAATGCTCGTTTATGAGATTATTTGTTTCTTGGTTGGTCGCTTCTCAATCTTTTGCTAGCCTTCATTTTGCACTAAGTATGATCACTACTTGTGCATCCAAAAACCTTTAAACCAGTTTTGCCACATGAGTCCATTATATCTACCTATATGCGGTATTCTTTTGCCGTTCTAAGCAAATTTGTATGTGCCATCTCTAATTTTCAAAATAAACTTCTCTTTTGTGTGTTCGTACCGCTCGCGAAGCAGTGAGGGGTGGCTAATATTTTCCATGCTAGATGTGTTATTCTCATGATGAGTGTTTATTCACTTGTCATTGCACGAGAGTAAGGCGAAGGTATTAGGAATGCCTAGTCCCGAAATAAAAAATGAATTTACTTTATGTTGTCAAATAATAAATTCCTTGGAAAGTGTTGGTATGGAGGGCACCCGTGGATACGGTTAGCCATGGAAAGTGAAAGTATGGTGGAAAAGGAATAAACTTTAATGTCTGTTTAGGAACCACCTATGATATATCTATCATGGTAAGTGTTGGGAACTCTAGGTCGTTTTCATTGGTGGGAAAAGCACACCTCCCATAATGTTTTTATCTCTATTTGTTCGCTTTGAGCGCTGACACCTCTACAAATCCCTACTTCCCTCTACAAAGGGCCTTTCTTTACTTTATGCAATTTTTATTTTCATTTTGAGTCTCCATCTTCTCTTATAAAAGCACCAACTAGGAGGCACTATGATCGTACTTGAGTATTGGGTGTAGTTAATATGCGAGTGTGTTTCATGAATGGATCAATGATTGAGCATGATGGGCTAGGGATACCTTATTTTAGCGTTGATATTTTGAAAGACATGGTTGCTTGTTGATATGCTTGAGTATTTAAGTCATCATGTGAAAACTAGACTATTGCTTTGAACCATATAAAAGTCCAAATGTCCATGCTATAAAAAAATAATATGATATGACATGTTAGGCAACATTCCACATCAGAAATTCTGATTTTATCATTTACCTACTCGAGGACGAGCAGGAATTAAGCTTGGGGATGCTGATACATCTCCAACGTATCTATAATTTTTTATTGTTCCATGATGTTATATTATCAATCTTGGATGTTTTATAATCATTTTATATCATTTTTTGGTACTAACCTATTGACATAGTACCAAGTGCCAGTTGCTGTTTTATGCATGTTTTTTACATCGCAGGAAATCAATACCAAACAGAGTCCAAACACAGTGAAACTTTTTGGAGATTTTTTTGGACCAGAAGACATCTGGTGGGCCGGAGAAGCGCCTGGGGTGCTCCGAGGGGAGCACAACCCACCAGGGCGCGCCTGGAGACCCAAGCGTGCCCTGGAGGGTTGTGCCCACCGCGGGTGCCGCTGAACCGCCTCTTTGCTCTATAAATACCCCAATATTCCAAAAACCCTAGGGGAGTCGACGAAAATCAATTCCAGCCACCACAGAGTCTAGAACCACCAGATGCAATCTAGACACTATCACGGAGGGGTTCACCACTTCCATTGGTGCCTCTCCGATGATGCGTCAGTAGTTCTTTGTAGACCTACGGGTCCGTAGTTAGTAGCTAGATGGCTTCCTCTCTATCTCTCTCTCTTTTGATTCTCAATACAATGGTCTCTTGGAGATCCATATGATGTAACTCTTTTTGTGGTGTGTTTGTTGGGATCGGATGAACTTTGAGTTTATGATCAGATCTATCTTTTTATCCATGGAAGTTATTTGAGTCTTCTTTGATCTCTTATATGCATGATTCTTATAGCCTCGTATTTCTTCTCTGATATTTGGGTTTTGTTTGGCCGATCTATTTATCTTGCAATGGGAAGAGGTGCTTTGTAGTGGATTCGATCTTATGGTGCTTGATCCCACTGACAGAAGAGGAACCGACACGTATGTATCGTTGCTATTAAGGATAAAATAATGGGGTCTATTTCTACATAAATAGATCTTGTCTACATCATGTCATCGTTCTTATTGCATTACTCTGTTTCTCCATGAACTTAATACACTAGATGCATGCTGGATAGCGGTCGATGTGTGGAGTAATAGTAGTAGATGCAAGCAGGAGTCGATCTACTAATCTTGGACGTGATGCCTATATAACGATCATTGCCTGGATATCGTCATGATTAATTGAAGTTCTATCAATTGCCCAACAGTAATTTTTTTACCCACCATTTGCTATTTTTCTCGAGAGAAGCCACTAGTGAAACCTATGGCCCCCAGGTCTGTTCTTTAATATATTTGCCTTTGCGATCTATTTTCCTTTGCTTTTATTTTCAGATTTATTAAACCAAAAACACAAAAATACCTTGCTGAAATTTATTTTATTTTGCGTTCGATCTATCAATATTTACAACTCTCTCACGTCTGTTTGCCTATCTCTGGCATCGTTGCCCGAAAGGGATTGACAACCCCTTTAACACGTCAGGTTGGGAGTATTTGTTATTTGTGTGCACGTGCTATTTACGTAGTGTTGCTTGGTTCTACTGGTTTGATAACCTTGGTTTCATCACTGAGGGAATTACCTACCGCCGCTGTGCTGCATCATCCCTTCCTCTTTGGGGAAATACTGACGTAGCTTCAAGCTGCATCATCTCTCCCCCACACTATCGCCTTCGAGAACCAAGACATTGGCTAAGGGTAACAGTGAGGGGATGAAACATCCCTCGTCTTATTAACTTGGGGGCTGAAGCCGACGACTAGTAACTTTCAGAATAATAAAACTGCCACATAGGAGTCAAAATTAAACAATAACATACACAACATACAAACAGGCCACACAAATAAAGCAACATGTTTGGGTGGCAACTGGACACGAAATCACTCAATGATTATATCCTTCGAACACTAACCCTCTGTCGCCCGAGTACCTTCCATAACTTGGGCAAAGTACATCTCGGGGCGGCGGTGCTCCTTTCCAGCAGGCGGAGGACCAATAGCCATATCCAACGGCTTGTGATACGTCTCCATCGTATCTACTTCTCCAAACACTTTTGCCCTTATTTTGGACTCTAACTTGCATGATTTGAATGGAACTAACCCGGACTGACACTGTTTTCAGTAGAATTGCCATGGTGTTATTTTTGTGGAGAAATAAAAGTTCTCGGAATGACCTGAAACTTCATGGAGAATATTTTTGGAATAAATAAAAAATACCGGCGAACAAATCAAGACCAGGGGGCGCACACCCTGTCCATGAGGGTGGGGGCGCGCCCCCTGCCTCGTGGGCCTCCTAATGCTCCACCGACATCCATCCTGGCTCCATATATTCACGTTCGGGGAGAAAAAATCAAAGAGAAGGATTCATCGCGTTTTATGATACGAGCCGCCAACAAGCCCTAATCTCTCTCGGGAGGGCTGATCTGGAGTCCGTTCGGGGCTCCAAAGAGGGGAATCCGTCACCATCAATATCACCAACCTTCCTCAATCACCAATTTCTTGATGCTCACTGCTGTGCGTGAGTAATTCCATCGTAGTATTGCTGGACGGTGATGGGTTGGATGAGATTTATCATGTAATCGAGTTAGTTTTGTTAGGGTTTGATCCCTACTATCCATTATGTTCTGAGATTGATGTTGCTATGACTTTGCTATGCTTAAAGCTTGTCACTAGGGCCCGAGTGTCATGATTTCAGATCTGAACCTATTATGTTTTCATGAATATATGTGAGTTCTTGATCCTATTTTGCAAGTCAATCGTCACCTATTATGTGTTATGATCCGTTAACCCCGAAGTGACAATAATCGGGATACTTACCGATGATGACCGTAGTTTGAGGAGTTCATGTATTCACTAAGTGTTAATATCTTTGGTCCGGTACTCTATTAAAAGGAGGCCTTAATATCCCTTAGTTTCCGATAGGACCCCGCTGCCACAGGAGGGTAGGACAAAAGATGTCATGCAAGTTCTTTTCCATGAGCACATATGACTATATTCGGAATACATGCCTACATTACATTGACAAACTGAAGCTAGTTCTGTGTCACCCTAGGTTATAACTGTTGCATGAGGAATCACATCCGACATAATTCTCCATCACTGATCCAATACCTACGAGCTTTTCACATATTGATATTTGCTTAGTTACTTTTCCGTTGCCACAGTTACGATTGCTACAAAACTACTACTATTACCTTTGCTACCGTTACCGGTACTATCATATTAATTTGCTACTAAATACTTTGCTGTAGATATTAAGTCTTTCAGGTGCGGTTGAATTGACAACTCAACTGTTAATACTTGAGAATATTCTTTGGCTCCCCTTGTGTCGAATCAATAAATTTGGATTGAATACTCTACCCTCGAAAACTATTGCGATCCCCTATACTTGTGGGTTATCAAGACTATTGTCTGGCGCCGTTGCCAGGGAGTGTAGCTCTATTCTTTGAGTCACTTGGGATTTATATCTGCTGATCACTATGAGGAACTTGAAAGACGAGAAAACCAAAATGTATCCCTCAACTACGAGGGGAGGTAAGGAACTGCCATCTAGCTCTACACTTGATTCTCCTTCTGTTTTGAGTAAACTTGCAACACCTAAACCTACTTCTGCCATTAATTCTGATATGTCACATGTTATTGATGATGCCACTTCAGCTATGCATGATATTTATGATGAAACTACTTCTATGCTTGATACTACTATGCCACTAGGTGAATTTCTTGATGAACAACTTGCTAGGGCTAGAGAGAATGAAATTATTGAAACTGATATTATTGATGAAAGTGATGATGAAGATTCTCCCCCTAGATATGAATTGCCTGTTGTGCCTGAGGGTTATATTATGGATGAAGAAACTGCTAGAGATTTTCTTGCTTGCAATGATAGATATGATCTTAAGAAATTATTAGCTAAGTTGAAATAAAAATCTTTGAATGCTAGAATGAAATATGACCCTGCTTTTGCTACTTCACCTATCTGTATTTCCGATAAGGATTATGATTTCTCTGTCGACCCTGAGATAATTACTTTGGTTGAATCTGATCCTTTTTATGGCTATCAATCTGAAACTGTTGTGGCACATCTTACTAAATTAAATGATATAGCCCTATTCACTAATGATGAGAAAACTCGTTACTACTATATCCTTAAATTATTTCTATTCTCATTAAAGGGTGATGCTAAAACATGGTTTAATTCTCTTGATCCTGGTTGTGTGCGTAGTCCCTAGGATATTATTTATTACTTCTCTGCTAAATATTTCCCCACTCATAAGAAATAAGCTGCTTTAAGGGAAATATATAATTTTGTGCAAATTGAAGAAGAGAGTCTCCCACAAGCTTGGGGAGGCTTCTCCAATTACTTAATTCTTTGCCTAATCATCCTCTCAAGAAAATGAAATACTTGATATCTTTTATAATGGACTTACTGATGCTTCCAGAGCCCACCTGGATAGTTGTGTTGGTTGTGTTTTCAGGGAAAGAACTGTTGATCAAGCTGAATTGTTATTGAATAATATGTTGAGTAATGAACATGATTGGGCACTTCTTGAGCCAACTCCTAAGCCAACTCCGAAGAAAAGGGGTATTCTATTTCTCAGTCCTGAATATATGCAAGAGGCAAAGAAATCTATGATAGAAAAGGGTATTAAAGCTGAAGATGTTAAGAATTTACCACCTATTGAAGAGATACATGGTCTTGATGACCCGACCCAGGTAGTACAGGTAAATTCTCTCTATAGACTTGATGAAGGTGATAATCCTCGTTATAAGTCTGCTAGCCAATGCATAGATGAGGTTGATAATTTTATTGTTAAACAAGAAAACTTCAATGCTTATGTTGGTAGACAATTGAAACGTAATGCTTATATGATTGAAAAGTTGAGTAATTATATGTCTAGAGTTAAAGGTGAACTTAAAATCATTAGTTAACATGCTTATATGGTTACCACTCAAGTAGAACAAGTGCTTAAAGCTCAGAATGATTTGCTCAATGAATTAAATAATAATAAAAACGATAATGATGTTAGAGTTATGACTAGAGGGGGTAAAATGACTCAGGAACCTTTATATCCTGAGGGCCACCCTAATAGAATAGAGCAGGATTCTCAGAGAACTAATGTAGATGCACCTAGTCCTTCTAAGAGGAAGAAAAAGAAAAATGATAGGACTTTGCATGCTTCTAGTGAACCTGCTGTAGACACACCTGAGAATCCCAATGATATTTCTATCTCTGATGCGGAAACACAATCTGGTAATGAACATGAACCTAGTGATAATGTTAATGATGATGCTCAACCTAGCAATAATAATGATGTAGAGATTGAACCCGTTGTTGATCTTGATAACCCACAATCAAAGAATCAACGTTATGATAAGAGAGACTTCGTTGCTAGGAAGCACAGTAAAGGAAGAGAACCATGGGTACAGAAACCCATGCCTTTTCCTCCTAAACCATCCAAGAAAAAGGATGATGAGGATTTTGAGCGCTTTGCTGAAATGATTAGACATATCTTTTTGCGTATGCGTTTGACTGATATGCTTAAAATGAACCCTTATGCTAAGTACATGAAATATATTGTTACAAATAAAAGAAATATACTGGAAGCTGAAATTTCCACCATTCTTGCTAATTATACTTTTAAGGGTGGAATACCAAAAAAACTAGGAGACCCAGGAGTACCAACTATACCATGCTCCATTAAAAGAAATTATGTTAAAACTTCTTTATGTGATCTTGGAGCCGGTATTAGTGTTATGCCTCTCTCTTTATATCGTTGACTTGATTTGAATAAGTTGACACCTACTGAAATACCTTTGCAAATGGCCGATAAATCAACTACTATAGATGTCAGTATTTGTGAGGATTTGCCTGTTGTGGCTGCAAACATTACAATTTTAATGGACTTTGTTATTCTTGATATTCCCTAGGACGATAGTATGTCGATTATCCTTGGTAGACCCTTTTTGAATACTGTAGGGTCTGTTATTGATTGCAACAAAGGCAATGTCACTTTTCATGTTAATGGGAATGAGCATACGGTACACTTTCCAAGGAAACAACCTCAAGTCCATAGTATAAATTCTATTGGAAAAATTCCAACGATTACTATTGGAGGTTTTGAATTTCCTCTTCCCACTGTCAAAAAGAAATATGATATTCCTATTGATGGGGACATGCATATCCCCGTTGAGGTAACCTAGTGCTATTCAAAAATTCTCCGATTTCATGCCATTCGGAATGAGTTTGTTAACAAGAATTTATCAACCTTGTTAGTGGATTCCTTTTGATGAGCATGAGATGGATGAAGTTAGAAAGCACAACCTTCTGTACCCTCCTTTTACTTTCTATTATTTAGATTAAATAAGCAAAATAGTATTTTCTGTCTGTTTTCTAAATTATCCTTGCAATAAAAATACCCCGAAAATAAAAGTTCTCCAAATGCCTCGAAAACAAAATATGATGTTTTCTAGAATATTTAAGAACTATTCGCACCAAGAACACACCAGAGGGGGCAACCACCTGGCCACGAGGGTGCAGGGCACGCCCCCTGCCTCGTGGGCCCCTCGTGGCCTCCTCCACTTATTCTTGCACCCACACACTTCGTCTTCCTCCAGGAAAAAAATCATCCACCAGCTCAAACCCGAGTTCTAGCTCATCTTGCTGCCATTTTTGATCTCCTTGTTAAAAGCTCCACTTACAAAACTGCTTTGGGGGATTGTCCTTCGGTATGTGACTCCTCCAATGGTCCAATTAGTTTTTGTTCTAGTGCATTACTTATTGCAATTTTTTGCTGCTTAGGTGACCATGTTCTTGAGCTTGCATGTCAAATTTATTTGGTCCCAAGTAGTTCTAATGCATGATATTGGCGCGGCCGATGAGGTCCCAGCTGCTCCGAAACCCGCGGTCTCCCAAGCCCTGGTGATGATGTCGCTTCCTCCCACTGCTGCATCTCCACTTCTTGGGCCTTCTGCTCCTGCCGCTGTCCTGGAGCGTGCCCTTTCGGAGATGACCCAACTACGGGCGGATCTCCTGAGCGCTGACCCGTGCTTGGTGGCCGGGCGCCTGGAGTTGGCTTCCGGCTGGCTTCATTCCGACCTGGTTTTACGCGCGACGCTTGGCCCAGCCATTGCGGCTTACGAGAGGGAGAAGCAAGGAGCCGCCAGTGCTGCAGCCGATCGTGAGGCGGCTTTGAAAGACGCCAAGGCTGCCCGTGACCACTGCCAAGTGCTGGAGGGCGAGTTGAAAAGCTTGCACGACAAGCATGCCAAAGAGGCACGCCGCCGCCAGTCAGAGGAGAAGGAGATGAAGGCCTGGGAGGAAGCCGTCAAGAAGTGTGATGCTGAGTTGGCGGAGCTGGGGAAGGAACAGGCTGCCGAGCGCACCCGGTTGGAAGAGCTAGAGCATAAGATAAAGGCGAGGGAGGCCGATCTTGCCGCCAAGGCGCGAGTCCTGGCCGTAGACCATGTGGCCTTCGCCGATCTCGAGAAGAGATATCGCGAGGTGCTGAAGATGCTCTACGAGCGTGGCCTGGAGAAGCCGCTGGACACTGACGAGGATGGCCCCTCCCAACTGCTTCCTCTCATGGTGAAGGCGCTTGAGAAGGTCGTTGAGGGCCTTGGTCCCATGGCGGAGGCAGAAGCTCAGGTTCTGTCCGCGGCCGCACTGACTCGTGTCCTCAGCCATCTGCACCTCCGCGACCCCAACGCCCGCCTTGATGAGCTATTGGAGCCCGTAGCTGAAGACCTCTATGAAGCCGCCGCCGCGGCTGTTCAAGGTCAAGTGGAGGATTTGCTGGGGAAGTTCTGCAGCTTTGTCTCTGATCCTCTGTCTGGCGATGGTGCGGATCCTGCGGCTGGTGGTGAACGTGAGCACATCGTCGCCCGTGGGGAAGCACCTTCCGCAGGAGACGGCGACATCCAGGGGTGACCTGCGGCTATTCTTCTCGTTCCATTCCTGTGACATACATCAAGCCTCATGGAGGCGTTTAGACTTTTCATTTGATATTGTGAGAACAATGTGCTTGTAATATTTTCTTCGAGATTTTGCATTTTCCTTCCTATTTGCTTTGTTCTGCGTTGGCAGAGCCCGGCCCCGCGCATACCTCAACCGCCGTTGGGCCGACCGGAGACCAGGACGTACCAAGGAGTGAGGGGCTACGTGACCAGTTAGGCTCCTGAGTCGCGATGCTCAGGAGTCCCCCTTGACGTGCGAACAACATATAGGGAGAGTTCGCGAAGATAGATTAATGTTCTACGTCGGCAGAGCCCGGCCCTGCACATACCTCAACCGCCGTTGGGCCGACTAGAGACCAGGACAGACCAAGGACTGAGGGGCTACGTGACTAGTTAGGCTCCTGAGTCGCGATGCTCAGGAGTCCCCCTTGACATTCAAACAATTTCCATACCTGCCCTCGCCGAGGCCTCGGGAGGGGCGCGCGATGCCCAGGTCCGAGGGACCTGGTTGGGTGGCGTGCGCTTGGCCGTGACCCGAGCGCAGCCCCCGTGCCCAGCCCCCTCGCGCGACTCTCCCGAGGGGAGGTGCCATGGTGGGACTGGGCACTGAGCTCTGGGCTCCCTGAGCTTGGTACGGCCGTGGGGTCGTGTAGGGTCGAAAGTATGTCTAGAGGGGGGGTGATTAGACTACTTGACCAAATAAAAATCTAGCCTTTTCCCAATTTTAGTTCTTGGCAGATTTTAGCTATCTTAGCACAAGTCAAGCAATCTCCACACAATTCAAGCAAGCATGCAAAGAGTATATGAGCAGCGGAAAGTAAAGCATGCAACTTGCAAGAATGTAAAGGGAAGGGTTTGGAGGATTCAAACGCAATTGGAGACACGGATGTTTTTGTCGTGGTTCCGATAGGTGGTGCTATCGTACATCCACGTTGATGGAGACTTCAACCCACGGAGGGTAACGGTTGCGCGAGTCCACGGAGGGCTCCACCCATGAAGGGTCCACGAAGAAGCAACCTTGTCTATTCCATCACGGCCGTCACCCACGAAGGAGTTGCCTCACTAGCGGTAGATCTTCACGAAGTAGGCGATCTCCTTGCCCTTACAAACTCCTTGGTTCAACTCCACAATCTTGTCGGAGGCTCCCAAGTGACACCTAGCCAATCTAGGAGACACCACTCTCCAAGAAGTAACAAATGGTGTGTTGATGATGAACTCCTTGCTCTTGTGCTTCAAATGATAGTCTCCCCAACACTCAACTCTCTCTCACAAGATTTGGATTTGGTGGAAAGAAGATTTGAGTGGAAAGCAACTTGGGGAAGGCTAGAGATCAAGATTCATATGGTTGGAATGGAATATCTTGACCTCAACACAAGTGTAGGTAGTTCTCTCTCAGAAAATGTGTATTGGAAGTGTAGGTACATTCTGATGGCTCTCTCAACGAATGAAGAGTGGGTGGAGGGATATATATAGCCTCCACACAGAATCTAACCGTTACACACAATTTGCCAAACTCGGTGGGACCGAATGGTTAAACTTGGTCGGACCGATTCAGCAAACCTAGTGACCGTTAGGATTTTCGGTGGGACTGAGATGCAACTCGGTAGGACCGATATGGTTAGTGTTAGGGCATAACGTAATCTCGGTGTGAGGTAAATTCGATGGGACCGATTCGCTCATCTCGGTGAGACCGAAATGTAACAAAAGGGAAACAAAGAGTTTACATTGCAATCTCGATGGGACCGATCGCCCATCTCAGTAAGACTGAAACGTTACGAAGGGAAACAGAGAGATTACAATCCCATCTCGGTGAGACCGATTTGCCTAGGGTTTGTGGCAGTGGCTATGACATTTGAAACTCGGTGGCGCCGGATAGAAAGAATCGGTGGGGCCGAGTTTGACTTTTGGTTTAGGTCATATGTGGATGTGGGAAGGTAGTTGAGGGTTTTGGAGCATATCACTAAGCATTTTGAGCAAGCAAGCCATTAAGCAACACCTCATCCCTCCTTGATAGTATTGGCTTTTCCTATAGACTCAATGTGATCATGGATCACTAAAATATAAAATGTAGAGTCTTGAGCTTCAAGCTTGAGCCAAACTTTTTGTCCTTAGAATTTTGAGGGATCCACTTTCCTCATCCATGCCATGCCATTCATTGAGCTTTTCCTGAAATATTAACCTTGGAATAATGTTAGCTCAATGAGCTATATGTTGTTAGGAATTACCAAACCCACCCAGGGATAGTTGCAATTTCAATCTCCCCCTTTTTGGTAATTGATGAAAACATATAGATCAAAGCTTCGACAAATGATAATAAGAGTGAAAGATATTGTCGCTTTGAGAAGTATGTGAAAAGCAAGAGCTCCCCCTAAATTTTTGCATATCTTAAGATTTGCTTTGGACTGCAAATGCACAATGAGTTAGGATCATGGGTTACTCTTCCATGTCACATACATCTTGGTGGAGCGCTCAAAATGATAAGAATTAAATACATGCACTCATCACCAAGCAAAGTGAATGATCATATAAGGATAAGTAAGATAATATCATCTAACAAGCATAAGTGTAGCTTATGATCAACCACATGATCATCAATGTCTCACAGAAAATAGCATAGTATCTCAAGCAATCAAAAGACAAACAAAGTTCAACCACCAAAGCAAGAGAGAACAAAAGCAAACTCTCTCTCTCGAAGCCTATGATCTATACATTTTTCTCCCCCTTTGGCAACAAGTTACCAAAAAGTTCATAGAAAATGCATAGCACTAGAACGTCTCTCAAGCTTGGTATTCAGGTGGTGGTGTCCGGAGAACTCCAAGAATGAAGGCTTCAGTTGATGTGGATGGAGCTGATGGAGTTGGTGCTGGAGCTGGTTGCGCTGAAGCTATAGCTGGTGCAGATGAAGTGACTCTAATGTCTGGAATAGGCACTACAGCAGACCTCTAAGCTCTAGGCACTCTGGCAAATGCATCAGTGGTTGTCTTGCCCTTCCTCTCCTGCATATCATCTTGAAGTTGCTCCACAACTGACTGAATCTCAATTACTTTGACATCTAAATCATAGAATTTTTGTTCCACGATTATTTCCAAGCTCTCCTGGTTTTGAGTCAGGGTGGCCAGTCCCTTCTCAATCCTTAGAGTTGATGCTATCAAGTAACCAAGCTGGTCCTTCTTGCTTTTCAAAAAGTACTCAGATGCCTCCTCTTGAGTTGGCATCTTGGCAGCATTCTCTTTCTTTGCATTCTCCTTCTCTTGAGCTTGTACTGATGATGGTTCATTCTCATTCATCACAACTTGATTGTCCTCGAAGTCTGGGTAGATAGGCAAGTGTTCCTTATCCAACAGGTATATGCCTGTGCCCATCTTTGAGTTTATCAACTCCTGGATTTGTGGGGCATATCCACAACTTCTTTTCTGGTCTGCTGTAGTCCTCTTGATAGTCTCAACTATAAGGCTCATGACCCTGAACTTCTGTGGCACATCAAATATATGTAGCAAGTTAATTGCATGGCCTCTGATCATTCTGTGATCACCAGACTTGGGCAAGAGAGTGTGCCTAAGGATCCAATTGATTGTAGGCAGCCCTGACAGCAAGTGTTTTACTGACCCAAACTGGTGAGTCTCAAGATCATCTTCAGGAATCTCCTTGTACATGTTTGCCATAGAGTTGTGATCCATCTTCTTCTTGGCATAGACATCCAAGTCATCTTCTTCTTCGTTAGGAGCATTGATCAGATTTGCCCATTCCTCAATAGTTGAGTGGTACCTTGTACCTTCAGACATCCATACTATCCTGCCATCTAGATAGAAGTGTGTTGTGGAGTAGAATTGCATTATGAGCTCCTCATTCCACTTTGTGAGCTTCTTCCCAACAAAGTCTGCAACTCCACAAGCACTGAAGCTGTCAAACACACCAGGATAGTGTTCCTCATTTTCCTTGATATACTTGCAGTCGACCCACCTCATTTCACACACTATAGGCTTCTTGTCCAACAACACTGTCACATAGAAGTCCTGCTATTCCTTTGTGTGGAACCTGTAATCAACAACAGTCCTTCTCCTGGTAGCATATGGATCTGTCTCTCTCCATAGCCTCAACCCTGAGTCTCTCCTGATCTTCATGTTCTCAGCCACAGGATGAGCATCATTGTGGTCTGGAATCTTGGGTTTGAGCTTTCTCAGGACTTGTCCTTCATCATCTTCATCAGCAGCAACTTCAGGCACTGGGCCTTGTTCTTCTCAGCAGCTGGTATACTCCTGGTATTCCTCTTAGGTGCACTCTTGGGCTTTGATGAAGCAGCCCCTGACTTTATAGCATCACCCATCAGCTTTTGTGCCTTGGGTGCTGGTGCAGCAACCTCTTCTTCCTCTTCCTCTTCAGAATCTCTCATGATCGAGGATCTCCCAAGCACTCTAGTAGTGGTCTTTTTGATCCTCTCCTTCCTCTTCTTCCCTTCTACAGCAGCCTCTTTGGGTTTAGGTCCCAAAGGGACTTGAGTAGATGCCCTGGCCTTAGACATTGGAATTCTCTTTGCAGGAACCTTTTGCTTCATGCCTGGCTTGGTGGCAGCAGCAGTGCTATATTCCTTCTTAACCACTTTCTTCTTGGAAGTGGCCTCATCCTCAACTGCCACATAGTCTTCATCCTCAGACTCTGAAGTTTTCTTCTTCCTTGTTCTGGTGGCAGCTTTGGGAAAGTTGCTGGGAGTGCTCCTGCTACCATCATCTGAACTGCTAGAGGGACTAGTGCCCTCACTCAGGTGAACCTGCTCCTCTGACCTGTTCTGGCTGTCACTCTGATTAGACATATTTGAAATACTGACAGCAGACCCTGTGAATAGATATAGATGAGATAGAGTGGATGAGCATCACAAAATGCAGGGTTTTTTTCAAAATGAGTCAAAAACTTAGTTTTAGTTTTCCACAGAAAGCATTTCGGATCAACCGATTTGTAAACTCGGTGATACCGAAGCAGCTATTGGAACCTAAACTAGTGAACTCGATCTGACCGAGTCACAGTTCGGTCGCACCGAGACTGCTAGGGTTTCACAAAGTCCTGAACTCGGTCACACCGATTTGCAATTCTCGGTCAGACCGAAAATTACATGTGCAATGGCCTGAGCCGAATCGCTGGTACCGAGTTCCACAACTCGGTGGGTCCGAGATGGTTTCGGCGGAAACCTAACCCTAAATTTTCAATTCAACTCTAATCTACGGAGTGTTTTGACTGGATAAGATCGTTTCAATCGTGGTAAGAATCATAATGAACACAATGTGCTAGGAATCGAACGGGGATAGCACTGTGATCGAGTCCATACCCTAGTTCGGCGATGAACTCGCTACGGCAACGGCGGGGAAGAATTCTGTTGACGGCGGCAGAGACCAGCGACAGGAGGCGGCTGGTGACGAGGAGTACGATCCAGAGATCCAGGAGGCATAGCGAGCTATGCGCAGGCAAAGGGGTTTCGGAGAAATTTCCAAATTTTTGCCCGTGAGTATATATAGCCCGACCCTGTCGGTGTGACCGAGTGGAACAAATCGGTGGCACCGAGATTCATAACTGCAAGCAGTTACTGAAACTCGGTGTGGCCGAAAGGTTCAAATCGGTTGCACCGAGATTGAAAACCTAGATCGACTTAGTGATCTCGGTATCACCGAAATGGAGGAATCGGTCAGACCGAAAAGCACAAAGAAGTTTTGGAAGTTTAAGACTATGACGAATCGGGGACTCCGAGTGATCCTCACACAGAGTTCGAATCTGACTTGATCAAATTTTGTGATGTAGCATGAATAGAGTTTGAGACGAGAAAAGCATAGATAGCTAGAGAGGGTTCTTAGGCATTCTTGTCCATCCACTTGGCAAAAGAAAAGAAAAACAATCAATCAAAACAACAAGTGGATGTCCTCGAATGAGTAAAATATGCAATCAACATGCTCACACAATAAAATGGCAATTGAAATATGTGGCAAAGCATGCACAACCAATTCTAGCTTCTATCAAACAATTGGCGATGACTAGGTCATCTATATATGAGTATATTGACTTAGGAGTCAAATGAGAACATTTGATCATATATACTCATCGTTTAAGCACAAGTGGGGTTACCAATTGTACATAAAGCATTTGTTGTGTTCACACCATTAGAGTTGCTTTAGCTCAATTCTTAGAGTAAAGCTCCCCCTAGATGTGAGATCCCCCCTAAGAGGGATGAACTAACCTTGGGTTTTGTCGATGATGACTTCATGTACATGTTGAAGATGTGCATGCTCAATGTTGATCTAGATCATTTGAAGCTATCCATTGGAGTGAGTTGCACTTTCAATACCTACACGGGTTAGTCCCACAAGGAACAAACAAGGATATCCATAGACATAAAGTGATGCACACACAAGATGATGTCTATGAAAGCTTTTAGGTTACCTTGTCCCTTGTCTTACCAACAAGAGGGTTTGTGACTCCTTGAACTAGTGCAAGATGTGGAAGTTGATTGCACTTGTTCTTGCCAAGATGATAAGAGTGAAGTATGTTGGCGGAGTCACCCTCAAGAACTGTCTAGTTCTTCTTCTTCGGGATCCACACCATCTTGATGGGAGTCCTCGGTGTTGTAGTTGTACTTGATGAAGTGGAACTTGAAGTAGTCTTGGGAACCCACTTGACCAAGGCCTTAGGAGCTTCTTCAAATGCATCAATTTCCTCTTGAAGCTTGTCCCTGCCTTTTTTCTTGTGGTCTTGTGGTGGAAGATCATCTTGAGCTTGTGTCCCTTGGAAAGAAGTAGGATCATACCTATCTTGTTGAGGAACAAACTTCATCTTGGGGTATTGATCTTCTTCCCACTCAACTCCATTGGCATTGAACTTTCGTTCAAGACCAACACCTTGATTCTTCCGGTGCCTTCCTTGCTTGCGTACAATTTCCTCGAATTGCTTACTTTCGGCAAGGCTCTTGTAAACACCTTTCTCTATAGTTCCCTTCAATAAGCTATTTTCTTGCTCAAGTGTAACTTGGCTAAGAGAATCATTAGTGGAATCAAGAGAACTACTAGAAGCAACAATATTGGATTTAGCATGATTGTTGTTACTACTAGAGGAAGAATCTTTCTTGTTCTTGTTACTAGACTTGACTTGAGGCATGTAAGTGGATAAGAGTAAATGCTTGGCAATGTAAGAAGAACTTTTCTTACGAAGATCATCATTGATTGCTTTTAAGAACTCATGCTCTTGCTCAAGGTTGAGCTTTTCAAAGCGCAATTTCTCATGAGTCCTTAAAAGTTCTCGATGATCTCCTAAGATAGTTTCATGAGCTAACTTAAGAGTGTTTAGTTCTTTAGTTAGAGACTCAATCTTCTCCTTATCATTGTCATTCGTTTTATCTTGATTAGCATGATTAATTGACGTTTCATCATAGTATTCATCACTAGAGTTGTCAACAAGTAAATCATCATCACCTAACAAGTCATCTTCATCACTATTGAAATCAACATACTCGGGTGTGATACCTTTGGGCCTTTAGCCATGAAGCATGTTCCAACTCCTTCATTTGGTGAGTCAAATATGTCGTAGGAGTTGGTTGCAACAAGTGCTAGACCGGCAACACCTTCATCTTGAGTATATTCGGAGTCGGAGTGATAGCTTCTCTCGGAGTGGTTGTCGGAGTCGGAGCCGGATACCCATTCACCAACATGAGCTTGATGTCTTCGTTTTGTGTAGCTCCTTGATGACTTGTCCTTTCTTTCCGAATCCTTGCTTCTCCGTGAGGGTCTTCGTTCATAACGATCATCTCTACTCCTTCTTTCTCTAGATGGTGATTCTTCTCTTCTACTTCTTCTCTTGGGAGAATCTTCTCTTCTCTTGTAGGGGGTCGTACACTCATTGGAATAGTGTCCGTGCCTTCCACAATTGTAGCAGTTTCACTCTCGACTAGAAGAACTTTTGTCATTGTAGGACCTTGACTTGGAGCTTCTCTCTTTCCTTCTACTCTTGTAGAACTTGTTGAAGTTCTTCACCATTAAGCTCAATTCTTCATTGAAGGTTTGTTTCTCACTCGATGATGTGGGGGCTTCACATGAGGCTTTGTAAGCACCACTTGATTTGTTGTGAAGTTCCTCTTTATCCTTGAGTGACATCTCATGACCAACAATTCTTCCGATGACTTCCGTTGGCATGAGATCTTTGTAATTGGGCATCATTTGGATCAATGTGCACACGGTATCATATTTTCCATCCAAGGCTCTTAGGATCTTCTTGATGATGAATCTATCGGTCATCTCTTCACTCCCTAAGCCGACAATCTCATTTGTGATAAGAGCAATCCTAGAGTACATTTCAGCGACACCTTCACCATCCTTCATTTTGAACTTGTCAAGTTGACTTTGAAGCACATCCGATTTGGATTCCTTGACGGAGTCGGTACCTTCGTGCATATCAATCAAAGTATCCCAAATTTCCTTTGCATTCTCAAGACGGCTGATTTTGTTGAATTCTTCGGGGCACAATCCGTTGAAGAGGATATCACAAGCTTGAGCGTTGTATTGCAGCATTTTCAAATCTTCCGCGGTAGCTTCACGGTTCGGTTCTTTCCCATCAAAGAATTCACCTTGCAAGCCAATACACACAATAGCCCAAACGGCGGGGTTATGTCCAAGAATATGCATTTTCATATTATGCTTCCAACTAGCAAAATTAGTGCCATCAAAGTAAGGACCTCTACGGTGATAATTTCCCTCGCTAGATGCCATACTCTCCTAGGTTGTGAAACCAAGGCTATGACCACCAAAAGCTATGGAAATCAAAGCAAATGGAGACCAAAGCTCTGATACCACTTGTAGGATCGAAAGTATGTCTAGAGGGGGGTGCTTAGACTACTTGACCAAATAAAAATCTAGCCTTTTCCCAATTTTAGTTCTTGGCAGATTTTAGCTATCTTAGCACAAGTCAAGCAATCTCCACACAATTCAAGCAAGCATGCAAAAGAGTATATGAGCAGCGGAAAGTAAATGCAACTTGCAAGAATGTAAAGGGAAGGGTTTGCAGGATTCAAACACAATTGGAGACACGGATGTTTTTGTCGTGGTTCCGATAGGTGGTGCTATCGTACATCCACGTTGATGGAGACTTCAACCCACGGAGGGTAACGGTTGCGCGAGTCCACGGAGGGCTCCACCCACGAAGGGTCCACGAAGAAGCAACCTTGTCTATTCCATCACGGCCGTCGCCCACGAAGGACTTGCCTCACTAGCGGTAGATCTTCACAAAGTAGGAGATCTCCTTGCCCTTACAAACTCCTTGGTTCAACTCCACAATCTTGTCGGAGGCTCCCAAGTGACACCTAGCCAATCTAGGAGACACCACTCTCCAAGAAGTAATAAATGGTGTGTTGATGATGAACTCCTTGCTCTTGTGCTTCAAACTGATAGTCTCCCCAACACTCAACTCTCTCTCACAGGATTTGGATTTGGTGGAAAGAAGATTTGAGTGGAAAGCAACTTGGGGAAGGCTAGAGATCAAGATTTATATGGTTGGAATGGAATATCTTGACCTCAACACAAGTGTAGGTGGTTCTCTCTCAGAAAATGTGTATTGGAAGTGTAGGTATATTCTGATGGCTCTCTCAAAGAATGAAGAGTGGGTGGAGGGGTATATATAGCCTCACACAGAATCTAACAGTTACACACAATTTGCCAAACTCGGTGGGACCGAATGGTTAAACTCGGTCGGACCGATTCAGCAAACCTAGTGACCGTTAGGATTTTCGGTGGGACTGAGATGCAACTCGGTAGGACCGATATGGTTAGGGTTAGGGCATAACGTAATCTCGGTGTGACCGATTACACAAACTCGGTGGGACCGATTTTGGTAATAAGCTAACCAGAGAGTTGGTCAGGTAAACTCGGTGGGACCGATTCGCTCATCTCGGTGAGACCGAAATGTTACAAAAGGGAAACAAAGAGTTTACATTGCAATCTCGGTGGGACTGATCGCTCATCTCGGTAAGACCGAAACGTTATGAAGGGAAACAGGGAGATTACAATCCTATCTCGGTGAGATCGATTTGCCTAGGGTTTGTGGCAGTGGCTATGACATTTGAAACTCGATGGCGCCGAATAGAAAGGATGGGTGGGGCCGAGTTTGACTTTTGGTTAAGTCATATGTGGATGTGGGAAGGTAGTTGAGGGTTTTGGAGCATATCACTAAGCATTTTGAGCAAGCAAGCCATTAAGCAACACCTCATCCCTCCTTGATAGTATTGGCTTTTCCTATAGACTCAATGTGATCTTGGATCACTAGAATATAAAATGTAGAGTCTTGAGCTTCAAGCTTGATCCAAACTTTTTGTCCTTTGAATTTTGAGGGATCCACTTTCCTCATTCATGCCATGCCATTCATTGAGCTTTTCCTGAAATATGTCCTTAGAATTTTGAGGGATCCACTTTCCTCATCCATGCCATGCCATTCATTGAGCTTTTCCTGAAATATTAATCTTAGAATAATGTTAGCTCAATGAGCTATATGTTGTTAGGAATTACTAAAACCACCCAGGGATAGTTGCACTTTCAGGTCGCCCTCAGTTGTTTATCACCAGCGCGGAGCATAGTGCTTCTGCTTGTGCACGGGCATAGCCGCTCCTCAGCAGTGTCGACAGCCAGCGCGAAGCATGGAGCTTCCACTTGGGTGTGGGATGGGGGGCCCCTCCGGGAGGAGCCCCCGGGGCATGTACAACCACTACAAAAAAAGACACATGCATGACATTTTGGGCCGAACGAAATTTTTTCTGTCATACATATGACACTTCTATGATGATAATTGTGACAAAACCCGGTATCATCATAGATGTGGTGGGCTCCTACTTCTATGACAAAAAATCATGAAAGAAAATGGGCTTTTCGTCCTGGGCGGGCCGGAGACGCAGCTGCATGACATTCTTTGGGCTGTCCATGACGGAAAAAACCGTGGTATAAGCGAGGGGGAGGAAAATTTCGGGGAGTTCCCAGTTACGGTGGGAGGTCGGGGGCCGAGCGATGCGCGTTTCTCTCGTACAAATACGCGCATGTGTGCAATGCATTGGCTCTAACTGAACCCGGGCGGGGCGTTGGGCTCTAACTGAACCTGAGCGATTTCACTGCAGGCTACGCGTTACTGAACCCGAGCGATCGATCGATGGCTGTTAACTAAACCCGATCAAGCGATTCCTTCGCTGCTGCTGCTAACTGAAGCCGATCGATGCTGCCTCTTGATGAACAGTGAGCATTGCGGGGGGGGGGGGGTGGATGAACAGTTCCCGGTGGGGGTGGATGAACAGGACCCCGTGGTGTTGCCTCTGGATGAACAGGACCCCGATCGGTTGAGCCGATTGGGGCTGGATGAACAGGACCCCGTGGAGGGCTGGATGAATAGGACCACCCCGTGGAGGGCAGGATGAACAGTAGCCCGTGGAGGGGTGGTTGAACAGGAGCCCGTGGAGAGGGCTGGTTGAATAGTAGCCGGTGGAGTAGCACGCGGTGGAGGCTGGATGAACAGGAGCCCGTGGATGAACAGTCGCAGGTGGAGGCTGGAGGAGGTCGACGGTGGATGAATAGTAGCTCGTGGAGGCTGGAGGGGGTCGACGGTGGAGATGAACAGTATCCCGTGGAGTCCCGTTTTGCGGTTCTCCACACCCCTCCTGATGAACAGGACCCCCGTTTCTTCCGTAGCGCTCCAACACAAGCCCGTTTTGTCTGTTTTGCGATCCGCCACACCCCTCCCGATCAACAGGACCCCCGTTTCGACCGTAGGAGGTTCGTTTCCTCCGTTTTGCGGTACGCCAGACCCCTCCCGATCAACAGGACCCTGTTCCGAACATAGGAGGTTCGTTTCCTCTGTTGTGCGGTACGCCAGGACTCGTTTCCATCGCCTGTTCCATCCAAGCCCTCCCGATGAACACGACCACGCATTCCGTTCCGACCCAGCCGGTTGGCTCCCACGCGTTCCGTTGCCTCCCCATGAACATGACGCATTCCGTTGCCTCCCCATGAAGACGAGGCATTCCGTTGCCTCCCCATGAACACGACGACAACGCTGTTTCTCCGTTCCGACCCAGCCATGTGAACGAGCCCTCACCATATGTATGCGGGAGTAGGCGTTCGAGATCCCGCCCGTATGTACACATACGTGGCCGTATTTTCTTTCTTGCACCCTGGCCACCTCTACTACGACACGTGTGCGCCTCTACATCCACCAGTATATATGTACGCACACGTTCGCGACCAGAACGACAATGCTACGTACGCTTCGACCAGGTGGGTCCCGACTGTCAGGCACTTCCTTGCGTGCGAAGATGTAGCTGGTGGGTCCCAGCAGTCAGGGGGGCGAAATACGATGGCCCGTCCGGTGGGTCCCCGCTGTCAGGTGGAGGAATAATTATTTTGCACGTAATAAGGAGGCACTTCTTGCTACGGCCGTGGACCCAGCTGTCAGCCTCTCCACGTACAGTCCACGTCCGATGGAAGCCGTTCCTTGACCATGTTGACCACGCCGCACCGAGAGTACCAGGGCGGTGGACGATGTCGAGGCCTAGGAAGGGGACGACGCAGAGCCAGGGATGACGCGGTAGTGGATGCCCACACATAGAGGAGTATGAGGGCACTGGTTCGCTATGGTGTGAGGTTGTCGTCGCCGCAGAGTGACAGGGGGTGTGGGTGAGTAGAGGGATGGCCTGGCTAGCGGTGGGAGTAGTAGGGTGCGGTGAGGCCTCCGCCACATCGCAGCCGGCCATGGGAGGCATGAGCATGAGGCACGACTGGCGCTGGTTTGGGCGGCTGGAGCAAGAAGACCACAGGTTGAAGAAGCACTACGACCGTTGGATGGACATCGTATGGTCACTGGAGCTAGAATCATGCATATTGACTAAGTTGACAAAGCCCTCCGTCCCCGTCAACTTAGTAGGCCCACAAGTCAGCCTGCCAATATACTGGGTCCCAGCTAACAGGGGGAGTATTCATTTTTTTGTGCATAATAAGGAGGCACTTCCTTGCGTGCAAAGATATAGCTGGTGGGTCCAAGCTGTCAGTGGCGGTAACATTTTTTTTGTGAAATATAGAGGCCCTTTCGGTGGGTCCCTGATGTCAGGTGGAGGAATCATTATTTTGCGCGTAATAAGGAGGCATTTCCTTGCGTGCGGCCGTGGACCCAGCTATCGGCCTCTCCACGTACAATCCACTTCAGATGCATGTCAGTCGTTGACCACGTTGACTAGGCCACGCCGAGAGCACCAGGGTGGTGCATGACGGCGAGGCATAGGAAGGGAACGACACGGAGGCAGGGAAGACTCGGCAGTTGTTTCCCGCACGGAGGGGAGTACGACTGTACGAGGGTTTACTGGTTCGACTACCGTTGCCGAAGAATAACAGAAGGTGTGGGTGAGTAGAGGGATGGCTAGGCCAGCGATGGGAGTACGGTGGGGCGGTGAGGCCTGCGCGGCAGCACAGCCGGCCGTGGGAGGAGGGAGCAAGCAGTCCCGCCGGCGCTTGTTTGAGCGGCTGGAGCTGGAAGAGCAGAGATTGAAGAAGCACGACGGCCGTTGGATGGACATCCAACAGTCACTGCTTGTGCGTCAACCTTTTTTTAGGAAAGCCTCAAATCTGTGGAAAACAGCATACAGCCCATCTGCCATTATTTCTAATAATTTTCAGCCCATTTGCTAATTCTTAAGGTTTTTTGGAGCCCATATTCTTTTTGTTAGCATTACAGCCCAAATTGTGGCCACGGTTAAAAAATTATACGGAATTTTACATATTTCGGTGCGGTCCGAACTGTTTATAATCACGAAATTTCGACTCACATTCAAACTGATTTTAAAAATAAATGTATATCAATATAAAATCCAACAAATTCTCCACGCATAAAAATTAATGTAATTTAAAATCTTGAAATGAAAAAAAGATATTTGAAACTAATTGTCGGTTTGATGTGTTTTAAAAATGTACAGCCCATTTCTCATTACTGATGGGCCATTTTCTCTGCAGCCGAATGAAAGCTCTCCTCATCTTGAAAGATTTGCAGGCCAACAGGCCTGACAAAGCGACTTACTTGGCAAATCACAAAAAAACTGGGTTGTGGCCGTGGACCCAGCTGTCAGCCTCTCCACGTATAGTACTCATCCGATGGAAGTCGTTCCTTGACCATGTTGACCACTCCGCGCAGAGAGTACCACGGCGGTGGATGACGGCGAGGCCTAGGAAGGGGACGACGCGGAGCCGGGGAAGACGCGGCAGCGGAAGCCCGCGCGGAGAAGACTACGAGGGTTCACTGGTTCGGCTGCGGTGTGAGGCTGCCGTCGCCGCAGGGCCTCGCCAGCGGTGGGAATAGTAGGGGGCGGTGAGGCCTCAACGGTAGCACAGCCAGCCACGGGAGGCAGGAGCATGCGGCATGACCGGCGCTGCTTTGGGCGGCTGGAGCAAGAAGACCAGAGGTTGAAGAAGCACTACGGCCGTTGGATGGACATCATACGGTCACTAGAGCTACAATCGTTCATATTGACTAAGTTGACAAAGCCCTCCATCCCCGTTAACTTTGTTGGGCCACAAGTCATCCTCCCACTATGGTGGGTCCCAGCTAGCAGGGGGTATTCATTTTTGTGCGTAATAAGGAGGCACTTCCTTGCGTGCAAAGATATAGCTGGTGGGTCCGACATGCCAGCGGGGGGAACGTTTTTTCGCGAAATACAGAGGCCCTTCCGGTGGGTCCCAGCTGTCAGGTGGAGGAATCATTATTTTGCACGTACATTCCATGGCCGATGGATGTCGTTCCTTGACCAAGTTGACCAGGCCATGCCGAGAGCACCATGGCGGTGGACGACGGCAAGGCCTAGGAAGGGAACGACACGGAGCCGGGGAAGAATCTTCAATGGTTGCCCATGCAGTGGGGAGTACGAGGGTTTACTGGTCCGGCTGCCGTCGCCGGAAAATAACAGGAGGTGTGGGTGAGTAGAGGAATGGCCTGGCCAGCAATGAAGTTGGGTGGGGCGGTGCGGCGTGTGCGGCAGCACAGCCGGCCACGGGAGGCGGGAGCAGGCAGTCCCACCGGAGCTGGTTTGGGCGGCTGGAGCAAGAAGATCAGATATTGAAGAAGTTGCACGGCCGTTGGATTAATATCCAACGGTCACTGCTGCTAGAATCGTTTGTGGACTAAGTTCACAAAGCCAAAGTACACGTTAACCTAGTAGACCCACAAGTCAGCCTCCAAATCTATCCCAAACAGCATACAGCCCGAAATTTCTAGCCAGATTCAAATTAATTTTAAATCTAAATATACCTTAATTTAAATTCAATGAAATTTTACCCGCACAAAAACAATGAAATTTAAAATATCAAAATCCGAAAGAAAATAGTATTTTGGAACTAATTTTCGGTTTGATGTATTTTTTCATTTTACAGCCCATTTATTATTACTTATAGCCCATTTCTTATTACTTATAGCCCATTTTCTGTGCAAAATGCATCCCTCCTCGTCTTGAAAGATTTCCGGCCCAGCAGGGCGTAGAAAAGCAAGTAGGCCCACGTTGGTTATTCTGCAAAAAACAAAATAGCTGGCGAGCAATTTTCAGAAAGGAAAAAAACAAACTGGGCTATCCATGTGCTAAACATATGAAATAAAAGCCTGGGCTAGACGGGCCACGGGTCCCGCACAACCCAGTTGATACCCTTCTCCGTCCCGAAAAAACAAAATTACTGCGCGCGCTGCTGGGTCCCTACTGTTATCCTCACCATGTACAATCATCTCCTTATTCCTCTCGGTTGTTGACCATGTTAACAACACCGGAGGGCGGTGCCGCGGCGAGCGAACCAAGGCGGAGGACGATGGTGAGGCCTTGGACGAGAACAAACAGGAGCCGAGGCAGATCACAACCAGCCGTGGGAGGCGGGAGCAGGCGGTCCCGCCGGCGCTGGTTTGGCTTTGGCAGCTCGAGGAAGAAGAGACTGAAGAAACGCGACAGACGTTTAATGTCAATCCAACGGTCAAGGTTGGCACAATCGTTTTGTTGACTAAGCGGACACCAAGTAGCATACTTTTTTATATATAGGAAGAAAACTTCGAGGAAAATACGTTCGTCTGCCGTCCTCCTCACAAGGAATGTTCGCCACATAAGTGACTAGTGAAGGAAATATGCCCTAGAGGCAATAATAAAGTTATTATTTATTTCCTTATATCATGATAAATGTTTATTATTCATGCTAGAATTGTATTAACCAGAAACATAATACATGTGTGAATACATAGACAAACAGAGTGTCACTAGTATGCCTCTACTTGACTAGCTCGTTAATCAAAGATGGTTATGTTTCCTAACCATTGACAAAGAGTTGTTATTTGATTAACAGGATCACATCATTAGGTGAATGATCTGATTGACATGACCCATTCCATTAGCTTAGCACCCGATCGTTTAGTATGTTGCTATTGCTTTCTTCATGACTTATACATGTTCCTATGACTATGAGATTATGCAACTCCCGTTTGCCGGAGGAACACTTTGTGTGCTACCAAACGTCACAACGTAACTGGGTGATTATAAAGGAGCTCTACAGGTGTCTCCAAAGGTACATGTTGGGTTGACGTATTTCGAGATTAGGATTTGTCACTCCGATCGTCGGAGAGGTATCTATGGGCCCTCTCAGTAATACACATCACTTAAGCCTTGCAAGCAATGCAACTAATGAGTTAGTTACAAGATGATGTATTACAGAACGAGTAAAGAGACTTGCCGGTAACGAGATTGAACTAGGTATTGAGATACCGACGATCGAATCTCGGGCAAGTAACATACCGATGACAAAGGGAACAACGTATGTTGTTATGCGATCTGACCGATAAAAATCTTCGTAGAATATGTAGGAGCCAATATGGGCATCCAGGTCCCGCTATTGGTTATTGACCGGAGACATGTCTCGGTCATGTCTACATTGTTCTTGAACCCGTAGGGTCCGCACGCTTAAGGTTTCGATGACAGTTATATTATGAGTTTATACGTTTTGATGTACCAAAGGTTGTTCGGAGTCCTGGATGTGACCACGGACATAACGACGAGTCTCGAAATGGTCGAGACATAAAGATTGATATATTGGACGGCTATATTCGGACACCGGAAGTGTTCCGGGTGATTTCGGAGAAAATCGGAAAGCCGGAGGGTTACCGGAACCCCCCGGGAGAAGTAATGGGCCATATGGGCCTTAGTGGAGAGAGAGAGGGGCAGCCAAAGGTGGGCCGCGCGCCTCCTCCCCCCTGGTCCGAGTTGGACTAGGAGAGGGGGGGGGGGCGGCGCCACCCTTTCCTTCTCCCTCCCCACTTCTTTCCCCCTCCTAGTAGGAGTCCTACTCCTACTAGGAGGAGGACTCCTCCTTGGCGCGCCATAGTGGCCGGCCGGCCTCCTCCTCTCTTGAACCTTTATATATGGAGGTAGGGGCACCCCAGAAACACACAAGTTGATCCACGTGATCATATTCTTAGCCGTGTGCGGTGCCCCCTACCACCATAGTCCTCGATAATATTGTAGTGGTGCTTAGGCGAAGCCCTGCGACAGTAGTACATCAAGATAGTCACCACGCTGTCGTGCTGACGGAACTCTTCCCCGACACTTTGCTGAATCAGAGTCCGGGGATCGTCATCGAGCTGAACGTGTGCTAAAACTCGGAGGTGCCGTAGTTTCGGTGCTTGATCAGTCGGGCCGTGAAGACATACGACTACATCAACCGCGTTGTCATAACGCTTCCGCTGTCGATCTACAAGGGTACGTAGATTACACTCTCCCCTCTCGTTGCTATGCATCACCATGATCTTGCGTGTGCGTAGGAATTTTTTTGAAATTACTACGTTCCCCAACAGTGGCATCCGAGCCTAGGTTTTATGTGTTGATGTTATATGCACGAGTAGAACACAAGTGAGTTGTGGGCGATATAAGTCATATTGCTTACCAGCATATCATACTTTGGTTCGGCGGTATTGTTAGATGAAGCGGCCCGGACCGACATTACGCATACGCTTACGCGAGACCGGTTCTCCCGACGTGCTTTGCACAAAGGTGGCTAGCGGGTGACAGTTTCTCCAACTTTAGTTGAACCGAGTGTGGCTACGCCCGGTCCTTGCGAAGGTTAAAACAACACCAACTTGACAAACTATCGTTGTGGTTTTGATGCGTAGGTAAGATTGGTTCTTGCTTAAGCCCGTAGCAGCCACGTAAAACTTGCAACAACAAAGTAGAGGACGTCTAACTTGTTTTTGCAGGGCATGTTATGATGTGATATGGTCAAGACGTGATGAAATATAAGTTGTTGTATGAGATGATCATGTTTTGTTGAAGTTATCGACAACTGGCAAAATCCTTATGGTTGTCTCTCTATTGCATAAGATGCAAGTGCCCAATAATTGCTTTTCTTTATCGCTATGCGATAGCAATAGTTGCAATAGCAATTGTTGGCGAGACGACCATGTGACGACACATTGATATAGATCAAGATGATGGAGATCATGCTGTCATGCCGGTGACGATATAGATCATGATAGTACTTTGGAGATAGAAATCAAAGGCGCAAGATGATGATGGCCATATCATGTCACATATTTAGATTGCATATGATGTTTATCTTTTATACATCTTATTTTTGCTTTGTTTGACGGTAGCATTTTAAGATGATCTCTCACTAATTATCAAGAAGTGTTCTCCCTGAGTATGCACTGTTGCGAAAGTTCTTCGTGCTGAGACACCACGTGATGATCGGGTGTGATAGGCTCTACGTTCAAATACAACGGGTGCAAAACAGTTGCACACGCGGAATACTCAGGTTATACTTGACGAGCCAAGCATATACAGATATGGCCTCGGAACACGGAGACCGAAAGGTCGAGCATGAATCATATAGTAGATATGATCAACATAGTGATGTTCACCAATGAAACTACTCCATCTCACGTGATGATCGGACATGGTTTAGTTGATTGGATCACGTGATCACTTAGAGGATTAGAGGGATGTCTATCTAAGTGGGAGTTCTTAAGTAATATGATTAAATTTAACTTAAATTTATCATGAACTTAGTCCTGGTAGTATTTTGCAAATTATGTTGTAGATCAATAGCTCGCGTTGTTGCTTCCCTGTGTTTATTTTGATATGTTCCTGGAGAAAATTGTGTTGAAAGATGTTAGTAGCAATGATGCGGATTGGATCCGTGATCTAAGGTTTATCCTCATTGCTGCACAGAAGAATTATGTCCTTGATGCACCACTAGGTGACAGACCTATTGCAGGAGCAGATGCAGACGTTATGAACGTTTCGCTAGCTCAATATGATGACTACTTGATAGTTTAGTGCACCATGCTTAAACGGCTTAGAATCGGGACTTCAAAGATGTTTTGAACATCATGGACCATAAGAGATGTTCTAGGAGTTGAAGTTAATATTTCAAGCAAATACCCGAGTTGAGAGATATGAAGTCTCCAACAAGTTCTATAGCTAAAAGATGGAGGATAATCGCTCAACTAGTGAGCATGTGCTCAGATTGTCTGAGTACTACAATCGCTTGAATCAAGTGGGAGTTAATCTTCCAGATAAGATAGTGATTGACAGAATTCTCTAGTCACCATTACCAAGTTAGTAGAACTTCGTGATGAACTATGATATGCAAGGGATAATGGAAACAACTCCCAAGCTCTTCGTGATGCTGAAATCAACGAAGGTAGAAATCAAGAAAACCATCAAGTGTTGATGGTTGACAAGACCACTAGTTTCAAGAAAAGGGCAAAGGGAAGAAGGGGAACTTCAAGAAGAATGGCAAGCAAGTTGCTGCTCAAGTGAAGAAGCCCAAGTCTGATCCTAAGCCTAAGACTGAGTGCTTCTACTGCAAAGGGACTGGTCACTGGAAGTGGAACTGCCCCAAGTATTTGGCGGATAAGAAGGATGGCAAAGTGAACATAAGTATATTTGATATACATGTTATTGATGTGTACTTTACTAGTGTTTATAGCAACCCCTCAGTATTTGATACTAGTTCAGTTGCTAAGATTAGTAACTCGAAACGGGAGTTGCAGAATAAACAGAGACTAGTTAAGGGTGAAGTGACGATGTGTGTTGGAAGTGGTTCCAAGATTGATATGATCATCATCGCACACTCCCTATAATTTCAGGATTAGTGTTGAACCTAAATAAGTGTTATTTGGTGTTTGCGTTGAGCATGAATATGATTTGATCATGTTTATTGTAATACGGTTATTCATTTAACTAAGAGAATAAATTGTTGTTCTGTTTACATGAATAAAACCTTATATGGTTACACACCCAATGAAAATAGTTTGTTGGATGTCGATCATAGTGATACACATAATCATAATATTGAAACCAAAAGATGCAAAGTTAATAATGATAGTGCAACTTATTTGTGGCACTGCCGTTTAGGTCATATTGGTGTAAAGCGCATGAAGAAACTCCATGCTGATGGGCTTTTGGAATCACTTGATTATGAATCAGTTGATGCTTGCGAACCATGCCTCATGGGCAAGATGACTAAAACTCTGTTCTTCGGAACAATGGAGCGAGCAACAGATTTGTTGGAAATCATACATACTGATGTATGTGGTCCGATGAATATTGAGGCTCGCGACAAGTATCATTATTTTCTGATCTTCACAGATGATTTGAGTAGATATGAGTATATCTACTTGATGAAACATAAGTCTGAAACATTTGAAAAGTTCAAAGAATTTCAGAGTGAAGTGAAAAATCATCGTAACAAGAAAATAAAGTTTCTATGACCTGATCGTAGAGAAGAGTATTTGAGTTACGAGTTTGGCCTTCAGTTAAAAACAATGTGAAATAGTTTCACTACTCACGCCACCTGGAACACCACAATGTAATGGTGTGTACGAACGTCATAACCATACTTTATTAGATATGGTGCGATCTATGATGTCTCTTACCGATCTACCACTATCATTTTGGGGTTATGCATTAGAGACAGCTGCATTCACGTTAAAAAAAGGGCACCATCTAAATCCATTGAGACGACACAATCTGAATTATGGTTTGGCAAGAAACCAAAGTTGTCGTTTCTTAAAGTTTTGGGTTGTGATGCTTATGTGAAAAGGTTTCATCCTGATAAGCTCAAACCCAAATCGGAGAAATATGTCTTCATAGGATACCCAAAGGAGACTATTGGGTACATCTTCTATCACAGATCCGAAGGCAAGACATTTGTTGCTAAGAATGGATCTTTTCTAGAGAATGAGTTTCTCTCGAAAGAAGTGAGTGGGAGGAAAGTAGAAAACTTGATAAGGTAATTGTACCTTCTCCCTTATTGGAAAGTAGTTCATCACAGAAATCTGTTCTTGTGACTACTACACCAATTAGTGAGGAACCTAATGATGATGATCATGTAACTTCAGATCAAGTTACTACCGAATCTCGTAGGTAAACCAGAGTGAGATCCGCACCAGAGTGGTACGGTAATCCTGTTCTGGAAGTCATGTTACTAGACCATGACGAACTTGCGAACTATGAGGAAGCGATGATGAGCCCAGATTCCGCGAAATGGTTTGAGGCCATGAAATCTGAGATATGATCCATGTATGAGAACAAAGTATGGACTTTGATGGATTTTCCCGATGATCGGCAAGCCATAGAAAATAAATGGATCTTCAAGAGGAAGCCGGACGCTGATAGTAGTGTTACTATCTACAAAGCTAGACTTGTCGAAAAAGCTTTTTGAAAAAGTTCAAGGTGTTGACTACGATGAAATTTTCTCACTCGTAGCGATGCTTAAGTCTGTCCCAATCATGTTAGCAACTGCCACATTTTTATGAAATCTGGCAAATGGATAAACAAAACTACATTCCTTAATGGATTTAAAGAAGAGTTGTATATGATGCAACCAGAAGGTTTTGTCAATCCTAAAGGTGCTAACAAAATATGCAAGCTCCAGCGATCCATCTATGGACTAGTGCAAGCATCTCGGAGTTGGAATATACGTTTTGATAAGTTGATCAAAGCATATAGTTTTATACAGACTTGCGGTGAAGCCTGTATTTACAAAAAGTGAGTGGGAGCACTACAACATTTCTGATAAGTATATGTGAATGACATATTGTTGATCGGAAATAATGTAGAATTATTCTGCAAAGCATAAAGGAGTGTTTTGAAAGAAGTTTTTCAAAGAAAGACCTCGGTGAAGCTGCTTACATATTGAGCATCAAGATCTATAGAGATAGATCAAGACGCTTGATAAGTTTTTTCAATGAGTACATACCTTGACAAGATTTTGAAGTAGTTCAAAATGGAACAGTCAAAGAAAGAGTTCTTGCCTGTGTAACAAGGTGTGAAATTGAGTAAGACTCAAAGCCCGACCACGACAGAAGATAGAAGGATAATGAAAGTCATTCCCTATGCCTCAATCATAGGTTCTATAAAGTATGCCATGCTGTGTACATATTATATACCCTACCACTGAGTTTGGCAAGGGAGTACAATAGTGATCTAGGAGTAGATCACTGGACATCGGTCAAAATTATCCTTAGTGGAATAAGGATATGTTTCTCAATTATGGAAGTGAAAAAAGGTTCGTCATAAAGGGTTACGCCGATGTAAGTTTTGACACTAATCTAGATGACTCTAAGTCTCGGTCTAGATACATATTGAAAGTGGGAGCAATTAGCTAGAGTAGCTCCATGCAGAGCATTGTTGACATAGAAATTTGCAAAATACATGCGGATCTGAATGTGGCAGACCCGTTGACTAAGATTCTCTCACAAGCAAAACATGATCACACCTTAGTACTCTTTGGGTGTTAATCACATAGCGATGTGAACTAGATTACTGAATCTAGTAAACCCTTTGGGTGTTGGTCACATGGCAATGTGAACTATGAGTGTTAATCACATGATGATGTGAACTATCGATGTTAATCACATGGTGATGTGATCTAGATTATTGACTCTAGTGCAAGTGGGAGATTGAAGGAAATATGCCCTAGAGGCAATAATAAAGTTATTATTTATTTCCTTATATCATGATAAATGTTTATTATTCATGCTAGAATTGTATTAACCGGAAACATAATACATGTGTGAATACATAGACAAACAGAGTGTCACTAGTATGCCTCTACTTGACTAGCTCGTTAATCGAAGATGGTTATGTTTCCTAACCATTGACAAAGAGTTGTTATTTGATTAACGGGATCACATCATTAGGTGAATGATCTGATTGACATGACCCATTCCATTAGCTTAGCACCCGATCGTTTAGTATGTTGCTATTGCTTTCTTCATGACTTATACATGTTCTTATGACTATGAGATTATGCAACTCCCGTTTGCCGGAGGAACACTTTGTGTGCTACCAAACATCACAACGTAACTGGGTGATTATAAAGGATCTCTACAGGTGTCTCCAAAGGTACATGTTGGGTTGACGTATTTCGAGATTAGGATTTGTCACTCCGATCATCAAAGAGGTATCTCTGGGCCCTCTCGGTAATACACATCACTTAAGCCATGTAAGCAATGCAACTAATGAGTTAGTTGAGAGATGATGTATTACGGAACGAGTAAAAAGACTTGTCGGTAACGAGATTGAACTAGGTATTGAGATACCGACGATCGAATCTCGGGAAAGTAACATACCGATGACAAAGGGAACAACGTATGTTGTTATGCGGTCTGACCGATAAAGATCTTCGTAGAATATGTAGGAGCCAATATGGGCATCCAGGTCCCGCTATTGGTTATTGACCGGAGACATGTCTCGGTCATGTCTACATTGTTCTCGAACCCGTAGGGTCCGCACGCTTAAGGTTTCGATGACAGTTATATTATGAGTTTATACATTTTGATGTACCGAAGGTTGTTCGGAGTCCTGGATGTGATCACGGACATAACGAGGAGTCTTGAAATGGTCGAGACATAAAGATTGATATATTGGACGGCTATATTCGGACACCGAAAGTGTTCCGGGTGATTTCGGAGAAAACCGGAAAGCCGGAGGGTTACCGGAACCCCCCCGGGAGAAGTAATGGGCCATATCGGCCTTAGTGGAGAGAGAGAGGGGCAGCCAATGGTGGGCCGCGCGCCTCCTCCCCCTGGTCCGAATTGGACTAGGAGAGGGGTGGCGGCGCCCCCCTTTCCTTCTCCCTCCCCACTTCTTTCCCCCTCCTAGTAGGAGTCCTACTCCTACTAGGAGGAGGACTCCTCCTTGGCGCGCCATAGGGGCTGGCCGGCCTCCTCCTCTCTTGAACCTTTATATACGGAGGCAGGGGCACCCCAGAAACACACAAGTTGATCCACGTGATCATATTCTTAGCCGTGTGCGGCGCCCCCTGCCACCATAGTCCTCGATAATATTGTAGCGGTGCTTAGGCGAAGCCCTGCGACAGTAGTACATCAAGATCGTCACCACGCCGTCATGCTGACGGAACTCTTCCCCGACACTTTGCTAGATTGGAGTCCGGGGATCGTCATCGAGCTGAACGTGTGCTAAAACTCGGAGGTGCTGTAGTTTTGGTGCTTGATCGGTCGGGCCGTGAAGACATACGACTACATCAACCGCGTTGTCATAACGCTTCCGCTGTCGATCTACAAGGGTACGTAGGTTACACTCTCCCCTCTCGTTGCTATGCATCACCATGATCTTGCGTGTGCGTAGGAAATTTTTTGAAATTACTACGTTCCCCAACAACTAGCACCCTTGGTTTTCAACCGACAGGTCTTGGGTTCGAGTCCTAGGAACTCTCAATTTTGTCCTCCTTCCTTCCTTGCAAAAAAAGGGAAAGAAAATCAAAGACTTGGGAAGGCGTACAAAACAAGCTAGTGTACCAGTAATGAGACGTTGCCAAGTTTTAGAAAAAAGAAAGACGTGCTCCTGTAGCTGGTTCGAATCCAAACCTAGACTATGACTATATATGGTGCTATGCTGCTCTGCAAGTAATGAAACTGACATATCCAACGTTCACTTCTCCTCTTCTCTACTTACCCTGCCTAGCATCAGAAGCTCTGGCTGCAGCAACCAACTCTGTTGGCTGCTCATCCACCTGCTCTTTAGCAGGCAACAACCAGATATGCGCCAAGTCGCAACCCGTACCATCGCTTGTGGGTCTCATCACACCCTCGCCGGCACGCGCACCGCAGCTGATTGTTCATCGCAACCCGCTGCCATTGGTGTGGTGCCACTGCTGCAAATCACGCAGAGTCATCTGTCGCGTCTCAACCACAATCCACAACCCTGGACGAGTCTTCTACAAATGCCCGAATCATGGGGTAATAATATGTTTAAGTGTTGTTCTGCTGCTTTGCGTTGCTGATTTTTTAATAGTTTGGTTGATGATCTACCAATTTGATTCGTGCAGAAAAGGGAAGATTCGTGTGATTTGTATTTTTGGGAAGTTGCTGATGTGGGGGAATGCAACTACGCTGATTATTTGGTTAGTCGAGGAATCCCAATACCAGTAGGTTGGGGTGTTGGACAAGTAACTGAAGGAACGGCAGAAGAGGAAGATGCAGAGCAGAAGCTTAAAGATGTAGTTCCTCTGATCATGGCCAAGAAACAGCTGCTGAACGGCCTTGACAGCAATGAGGAGATGAAAGAGCTTGTGAAGATAATGGGCAAAATTGATGTGCTCTGTAGGATGATTGTCTCTTTATTTGCAGTGTATGTAGCACTCGTGATGTATTCAGTGGCTATGACATGAGCACTTTGCTGAAACTAGTAATGAATGAAACCTGTGTAGCAGGCTGGGCGTAGTGTTGTGAATATATAATGATTTCTATTAATGGAAATCAGGGGGTATCCCCTTTTGCTCATATAAATAAATAAATAGCAGAGGCCCTGTCGGGTCAGCTTTGTTCTCATTCGAAGACGTCGAGCAAATTGCAGTCCAACAGCAAACTATGTCATCAAATTCAAGTTTCATGGCCAAATATGAGTACAACTAAACAACAATGTCATCATGTTTTAGTTGTCATACAATCACCAAACACAAATCAGCATACATAACAAGTGATGTTCTCACAGCAAAATACTAAACAACATGTTCATCAGGTTTCAGCTGTCATAGCAAACACAATTTCACATAGTAGATAAAAAACGTCTTCTGACAGGCAAATACGACAAAAGCAATGTAATCATCATCCGCAGCAGCAGCGTCAACATCTTCGCCATGTGTATCAGTTTGAATCATAATTCCCCACGGTGTCATCTTCTTCTTCGTCCTCAACGTCCTCGAACGTTGGCTTCTTCTTGATCAACTCTTGTATGTCCAAAACACGACAGGCAATCTTTTCGCCGGCGTCATTGACGTGATGGTTCTCAAAGATATTAGGAACATCTGTGTTATCTTGTACATCAGGAGCAGTGTAAGCATCACCTTGTTGTGCAACTTCATTAAACGAATTCCTCTGCTGAAACCTTTGCAATACTCTCCAGTCATCGCTACGTGCAAATGTGTCTTCCAAGAAAAATATATGTGTTGCTTGATTTGCCAAAATAAAAGGCTCGTTGGTCTGGTAGGCCCCTTGACATTGATGGATTTGAAATAATCATCAGCTCTGGGTTTTGCGATCCTGGAAAACAGGTTATACCAACGACAGCACAACAGAACCACACACCGATGATCCTCAAAACTAGAGATATACTGCAACTGAATAATGTCTGTTATGTTAGCATACATTTCAGTTATCTCTTTGTCATACGTATCCGTGCTCATGATGACACTGTTTTGTGTCTTCCTGCCTTCGTCTCGTGCAAGGGTGTTGTAGCGCACATCTCCAACAACGCAAGATTCATAATGTCTTACCCGAGTATCAGGACCCATTGCTAGTGAGTAAAGGGCATCATCAACTGCCTGCCCATCCTCCCGCATCTTCTTAACCTATGGTTAGAAAATAGACAAGCTGATCATCTTATGTACTCAATATATTAAAAAAAACTGGCAGTGCACTTCAAAATCTTACATGGTCTTGAACCATTTCGCAAATCCTGCCATAACCAGTTTGTCAATGTTTCTTGGATTTTGCGGCAGTAACTCCTCTTTGTAGATGCTGCACAACATAGTGATCGCGTAAAACATCTAAATATATAAGAATGTGCTGCAAGTTTAGTAGATTACGATTTATAAGATGCAGTACTGCACTTACTTGATATAAGGTAGTATCTCAGGACAGTTATTCAACACATACCAAACCATTTTGTCCAAATCTTTAGGTTTGTCCTCTTGTCGACTCTTCCCTGTAACTCGAACAAAATAATCGAAAACATTGAGCCCGGGATTGTCTTCACCCACCTCTTTGCTAAGCTGATTAGCTGTTTCAATGTATTTTGAGCAGAATGTCAACGCTTCTGTAGCAATGTAGGCCTCTGCAATGGAACCCTCGGGTCTAGCTCTGTTCCTAACATAGCCCTTGAAAGTGCCTAGCCACCTTTCAATAGGGTACATTCAGCCATACTGTACTGGAACTCTAAGTAGTGCCTCATCAGGTAGATGAACGGCCAAATGCACCATCACATCAAAGAAGGCTGGAGGATATATCTTCTCAAGGTCGCATATGATAGTTGGTATATTGTCTCTAATACGCTCCAATGCATTTATCCTGATATTCCTACTGCAGAGTTCCCTGAAGAATTGTCCCAACTCTGCAACTGCTCTGTATAAGTCAGGACGGCCCAATCCTCTAAGGATAACAGGTAAAAGCCTTTGAAGTAGGACGTGGCAGTCATGAGTTTTCAACCCTTGTACCTTGTTTCCATCTGCACTGACTCTCCTATCAGGGTTGGAAGCAAATCCATGTGGGAATCTCACACGTGAGAGGACCTCCAAAATTCTTTTCTTTTTACCTTGTCCAAGACGTACACAGCTGGTGCCATATCCCGTGGTTTACCTTCATCTTGCACCTGCAAATCCTTTCTGATACCCAGGTGTGTCAAATCAATCCTAGATTTTAAGGTATCTTTCGTCTTGCCTTCAATATTAAGAAGTGTGCTGATAATGTTGTCACATATATTTTTCTCGATGTGCATCACATCAAGATTATGCCTTAGATCCAAATCTTTCCAATACTCCAAGTCCCACAAAGTGGACCTGCGGGTAAACACTAATCTCTCTTCTACCCTGCCACGCTTCCTTTTCCCGCTACCATTACCAGGATGGTTTCCTGGTAATATGCCTGACCTTCTCTAATTCCACTTGCAACTCACACTAATATGCCTGACCTTCTCTAATTCCAGACATGTGGTGCGCCATTAGTATATACTAATGGCGCACCATGTGTTGGTGCGCCATTAGTGTCCAAATACTAATGGCGCACCACATCCACGGTGCACCATTAGTAACAAAAAAAATTTCATTTTTTTTCAAAACTAGTAATGGCGCACCGTGGGAGTGGTGCCCCATACTAGTTAAACTAGTAATGGCGCACCACATCCACGGTGCGCCATTAGTAAATTATTTTCAAAAAAAATTTCCATTTTTTTTTTCAAAACTAGTAATGGCGCACCAGTGGACAGTGCGCCATTACTAGTTAAAACTAGTAATGGCGCACTGTCAACTGGTCCGCCATTACTAAGTTTTTTTAAAAAAAAATCAGAATTTGTTTTTCAAAACTAGTAATGGCGCACCGTGGGTGTGGTGCGCCATTACTAGTTTAACTAATAATGGCGCACCACCCCCACGGTGCGCCATTACTAACTGGCCCAAAACGTACCGAATGCACCCCCCCCCCCGTGGACCGCCTTTTCAGTTTAAAAAAATAAAAGAAAATGATGGAAATGTCCAAAAAATAAAAGAAAATAAGTTTCCTATGTGATATGTGGTCTAGTTGTTGGGAAAATTTACAAATATGAATTTCGACTTTATTTGCAAAATCTCTCTGAAATTTGTAAAATGGGCATAACTTTTGCATACGAACTCGGATTAAAAACCTAAACATTTTCAAAATCCCCAAAAACCTAGTTACGGGGCTTTTAAGATCCGGAGGGAAAAAAATTCAAAAAATTTCAAACTTACTAGTGGCGCACCGTATGCTAGGTGCGCCACTAGTAATAGGAAAAAAATTGGTTTCGAAAAAGAATTTGAATTATTTTTCAAAATATGATACGTAATATGACCGGGAAGTTTGAAATATTTTTTCAAAATTTCATCATACTCATGAACATGAATAAAGTCCTAGACATCAGCAAGATTTAATAGGATTGATATGATAGATATATCAACAAGTGCCTGTGAAGTGAGGTGGTGCTGGGGTTGGAGAGAACTATGAAGTTAAGCATGCTTGGGCTGGAGTAGTGTGAGGATGGGTGACCTTCTGGTAAGTTTGACCACAGAGTGCGATTTGACCTAAGATTAAGCATATTGACTCGAGATTAAGCCATAGTGACCCGAGATTAAGAAAAAAATAAAAAAATTGATTTTTTTAATAAAAAAATTGAATTTAAAAAAAATTTGAAAATTAAAAAAAAAATAAAAAAAATTTGAAAAAAAATTATTACTAATGGCGCACTTCTATGTGGTGCGCCATTACTAAGTCAGATAGTAATGGCGCACCTCTAGGCATACTAATGGCGCACCACTGGTGCGCCATTAGTATACCATATACTAATGGCGCACCAGTGGTGCGCTATTAGTATACAAATACTAGTGGCGTGATACTAATGGCGCACTAGTAGTGCGCCATTAGTACGCAAAACTGGTGCGCCATTAGTAGGCCTTTTCCTAGTAGTGTCATTGGCGGTGAGCCTCTTTGGCGCATCACGGTTTTCATGCTTTGCATTGAACACATGTCTTCGGTATTTTCTAGGATGCAGCTTGTCCTTGGCAAGGAAACGGCGGTGTCCAATGTAACAGATCTTGCTAAGTATTGTGTATGACAGCGAATTCCTATCACAGCGAACACATGCATTGTAACCATGTGTCGTTCGCCCTGACATAGTGCCCAAAGTCGGATAATCATGGATGCACTAAATTATAACAGCACGCAGAAAGAAATCAGCTGGTGGGCTGCTATATAGGTCTCGAGTGAGAACACCCTTCCATAGCTGTTGAAGTTCCTCCACAAGAGGCTCCATGAACAAATCAAAATCCTTTCCAGGACTTTTTGGATCTGGGATGAGCAAGGCCATCATGTAGTTTGATTCTTTGGTGCGGACATTTGGAGGCATGTTGTAAGGGATAACAAGCACTGGCCACATGCTATATGTGGCGCTCTGGTGGCCAAATGGGTTAAATCCATCTGAAGCTAAGCCAAGTCTAGTGTTTCTCGGGTCAGCAGCAAACTCTTTGTGTTTATCATTGAAGCTTTTCCACTCACTACCATGAGATGGATGGCTCATTACATTCTGATCTCTGTACTCCTGGTTCCTAGAATGCCACTGTACATCCTCTCTTGTTTCAGCATCATGAAACAACCTCTACAATCTTGGTGTAATTGGAAAATGTCTCAGAACATTATGAGGAATCCTCTTCACAGCAACACCATCTTTCCATCTTAATGATTTGCATTTCGGGCATTCACTTAAGTTGGCATAATCCTTCCGGAACAGAACACAATTATTCTTACAAACATGGATCATATCATATCCAATTCCAGATGCACGAAGGAAATTCTTCATTTTACTGTAGGTGTGTGGCAGCTCAGACGCATCTGGGAAAGATTCATGGAAAGCAACCAACATCGCATCGAATGATTTGTTGGTCATCTGCTCAGATATCTTCACCTGAAGAAAGGTGACCATAGCTGAGAATACTGACAGCTTATTTCCTGGGGTGACAGCAACGTTGCATTGTTCCAACATGCGGGCCCACCATTTTTCTTCTGCAGGTGAAAGTTCACGGAACACACGAGCATTTCGTAGCATTGTTTCAATGTTGGTCAAACTCACTGGCTCCGCCACCACCACCTCCTCCTCCTCTTCCACCTGAGCATCAGGCAGATCAAGATGGTGATCTGCTGCTTCCACGTAGTCAATAACATTGACGTTCACAGCTTCACCATGATGAACCCACCTAGTATATGTGACTGGGGTCTTGTAACTGAATTCATACAACTGCTACACGGGCAGAGCACATCTGATTTCGAACCATCGTACTCAGCTGTGATAAAGTTCATGAAGTTTTCAACCCCCTCGACATATGCAGTGAAGAATCTTCGAGCAGAAGTTATCCAAGCCCTGTCCATCTGTTAGACATACAAATTAGTTCTTCTACTAGATATTACAGGAAAACATATATGCTTTTTATGAAGTCCAGAAAAAAAATACCTAGGTCGATGTCTAAAGCTATGGAAAGATATTTGGACGAGCAGATCTAAGTAACGAAATATATGTAAAGCTAATTCAGCAAACAGATTTCAGTGCCAAATTATGGCAGGCTGTTTCAGCAGTCAATGAGGCCGAGCACACAGCCATCGAACTATCGAAGGCCATCGCAGCAACAAAGATCGAGTATAAAACAGTGTAGAGCTATTTCAGCTAACAGATTGGCTACTAGACCATGGCAATCTACGTCACAATAAATATATGGCAGGATATTTTAGCAACTAATCGGCCTTGGCATGCCATCTCAGCTAAGAAGATTGAGTGCAGAACAGGGCAAGGAAGCTTCTTAAGAAGAGCATATTGACAGTAAAATACTTCGGCAAACAGTGAGATTAACAATGTCTATCAGCTAACATTCAGCACTACACCGACATGAACGGGGCCTCAGTCTAGAATGTGCGTACCGTGGTAGGAGCTAACCACCGTGCATCTCCACAAGAACGTTGCCAGCGGTAGCGGCGCTGACCGTCGTGCACCTCCACAAGAACATAGCCAGAGGTGGCGGCACGGCTAGAGAACGGCAGTCTACGAGAGCGTACTGTGGGAGTGAGACGATCGCCGAACCGTGGCGCCGACGTATCGACACGGCGGGGAGGGCGGCTTTGGCGGAGCGAGTAGAGTGGAGGTGGACAGGGGGGAGGGGGGTTTGGGGAATATTATTGTCTAGTTGGCCGAAGGGCGGTTGAATCAGATTTGGGGGGAATTTTTGGGTGTGGGGGGGAGGATTTTCGCACGGCGGGTGGGGGGAGTTTGGCGCATGGTCGGTTTCTCCGAGTGCAGTCCCACGTGTCAGTGAAGAGGCAAGCCGAAGCGCGTTCCGTTTGCATGAGCCGTGTGCAGGACCGAACGTGTGTGGGGTGCAATGCGACCGCGACAGGAGTGCTGTGAGTGTACCGCATTTTTTCCTTTTAAACTCGGTGCTTCGCCCCCTCAAAAAAAATCTATTGCTTCGCGCGATCCATCGATACTACTACTAGTAATCCGGTAATCCCGACTAAAATGGCGCGGCCGGGTCTTTTCCCGCGCGATATGCTGGGAGGTTGGCTTAGTTGGGTTTTTTAGGACGAGTAATGCTACACCTATGTAATCCCAGTTACGTAATTAACATAATGTGAAACATGTGAGCTGTTGATTGTAGATTGGGGGAGGGAGGGGCCCACCACCATGAAAATCAGGGGACGAGAGAGAGAGGCAATTTACGTTAACCCTTTTGTAGCTTCCCGTAGATGTAGAAAGATGTGTCCGATCCTGCAATATAGGTCGTCCGATCTATATCTAACGGATAGGAAGGAAACTATGACAATTTACCTGCACTCCTCTCCACATTTGCAGATAAGCCTTTCCCTCGTTCATCCTTTTCTCCCACAAGATCTTGATCTTTCGTGCAACGCACGGGCATCTTGCTAGTACTCCTACAATATGTATATTATTGTGAAAGTTCATATACACCGGCCGAGAATAATGCAAACATGGCAGATTTTCATTACATTTCGAACTTTTATAGGACAACAAATAAAAGAAACCTGACCCTAAACCTATTCTACGGCGGCGACCGACGTCCTCCATCTGTGTTCTCCATCTACGGGGGCGGGGTTCAAGACCCGTGAAGTGAAGGTGCGGTCTCCGGCGAGGAAAAGTAGAACACGGGAGACGGACCGGCCAGTTGGCAGACCATGCCCTGCCGCCTCCCATGCCCTACTCATCCTCGGAGGAGTCCCTGACCTCGGTGGTGCCGGACGTTGGACGGCGGCAAGTAGGACGCGTGGCTGACGGTGCTCCCGTCGTTGGCTGCCAGTATGGCCACCGCTTGTGCGGAACTTGAGCGAGGGCGGTGACCTCGAGCTCCATCCCCGAAGACAAGCTCCCCCGCAGAGCATTCGCGCTTGTGGTCATGGAGGATGTGGTTCCAGGTAGGAGGACGATGCGCTATGGTGTGGAGGTTCGCTGGGCGTTGCTGCTTTAAGTAGCGCATTCCGGTGAGGCCAAGCGTCCGGGTGCGTCATTAAGTCACCAGAGTTGGTTTCGCGGGCACCGAGCCTCTTAATGACGACATATGAATGGATGGCATGAATGCGGGCAGCTGGCGCCGGCTGGGAATGCACCGCACAATGGCGCGAGGGACAAGGGTTTTGGTGTGCCAGGGTAGTCAGCTGTGGTCGTGGCAACGTTGGAGATGCCCTTTGCTCACATGCGATCCCCGCATGTCATTGGAAAAGCAAGACGACCCGGCATGGTCTGAGGTCCAGAGGATGCAGTTGGCCGCGCTACACCACTCTGCAAACGCGTCGCGGCGCCCCGTGCATCCTCGATGAGCCGGGTGTTGGGGTGTGTTTGGATTGTGGCCAAAGTGCACCTTGCCAAAATTTTGGTCATGACCAAAAGATTGGTCTTTGTTTGGATGGTTGCCATTTTTTTGGCATGCCAATGAACTCTAGCCAACTCTAGTTCATTTTTCTTGCCAATGTCGGCCAAATCATGGGCAACCAATACCTCAACCAAAATTTTGGTCATGACCCAAAGATTGGTCATTGTTTGGATGGTTGCCATTTCTTGGGCATGCCAATGAACTCTAGCCAACTCAAGTTCATTTTTCTTGCCAATGTCGGCCAAATCATGGGCAACCAATACCTCAACCAAAATTTTGGCTACCCAATGCTTTGATGGGGAAACCTTGGGCACAAACCAAACATACCTTTGGTCGTGCCACAACACTAACGCCACCCTCGGCAAACTGAAATCGACCGTGTCTAGCGACGATATGAGTGTGCCGCTCACCGCGGTCGCCGTGTCCAGAGGCGGTGCTGGAGCTGCGCCCCGTTGTTGGCCGCAACGACCCACATGAACGGTTGTCGGTGGCGAGGAGGTCGTGGGCCAGCTCCTCCATTGGACTACTCTGCGCTACATCGTCCCGACGGGTGTGCCCCACATGTCTGTTTCCCTGTTTTCCCGGCCATATTCGAGCGTCAGTGCTCCGTGTTGCGCATTAGGCCTTTCACTATGTAGGCCAAGCGACATAACTTATTGTTTATTTGAGCCGTTCAAGTATAATCATGTAGCATTTGCTTATTTTTCATTCCTCTCCAACCCTCTTCTCCATCGATCATGTCGCCCTCCAGTCGAGTCCATCCTCCCGCATGCCTCATTTGAACATTCCGCCGAGTATCATTCGCATGTACCCACCCTAGTCCTCTTTCAATAGATCTCTGGACCCCGAGATGAAATCGAGAGGGAGCGAGTGGGGGCACGTGATACCTAAGGCGGATTCAAAATTTTGAACCGGTGATCAAAGCATCCGCAAATCATATATAAAGGGTATTCAATGTTCGTTTCGTTTTTGAACGTACAATATACTCCCTCCTATCCTTTCTAGTTTACATATAAGTTTTATGTGTAGTCAAAGTATATCTACTTTGATCAAAAAGGTATCAACATTCAACAACTCCCAATCAATATTGTTAGATTCGTACGTACTCCTAGATTCGTACTTGAGATGGTTTCCAATTTGACTATTGACAAGATTAATAGTACATGAGATGTATAATGTGAAAATTATATCATTGGAAACTCCTTTCACATACGAATTTGACCATATGCTTTGTGTAGGTTGCATGTCATATATTATTACTCTAACATTTGGTCAAAGTTAGCCTCGAAAAATGCATTAGACCCTGTATGCTTTGTGTAAGTTGCATGTCATATATTATTACTCTAACATTTGTGTAAGTTGCATGTCATATATTATTACTCTAACATTTGGTCAAAGTAGTATAGTAGAAGTGGATCCTCTGACGTAGGTATCCCTGCCTTACCCTCCCTTTCGGTCACTTACTGGCGGACTCCATGCTTGCTAGGCACCACATGCCAGTTGCTCAATGGGTTCGGCCACGTCACGGGATCCTCATCCGTAGTATACTCCCTCTATTTTTATTTACTCCACATAAAACAGAGGGAGTGGTGGTATAATAAATGACGCGGGCGGGGGAGGGGGAGGGACGTCGGTTTGCTCTCAACTGCGGTCCCACAAGCGAGCGAAAACGCAAGACGAAGCGCGTTCCATTCAGTGAGCGACGTGGAGGGTCCAGCGTGCCGAGCTGCAACGCGAACGCGACAAGAGCGATGTACAATCAAAACCGATTGACCGGTCGTCACCGGAACCACTATTCACACCAGAACCTTCGCTGCTCGGCCTACGCCAGCCACTTCCCTAAAACCACACCAAATCTCCAGCCCATTCCCGCACCTTTCGATCCCCTAGCCCGCATCAATCGTCCCCTAGTTCGCTGGAAAGCCATGGTGCGCCGCAAGATCACTTACTACAAGATGCTGATGCCGGAGCGCCGCGCAGAAATCGCGGCGGTGGTCGGCGCCACAGACCTCAATTCCCAAGCTCGCTTTGCGGCTGGCCAATCCCCGAGTTCTCTGGAGCCAAGCTACGAGGAGGAGGAAGCCGATCCAATGTTCATGGCGGAGGTCGCGGCGCAGAAGGCCCCCGATGGGTATGAGACGATGGACGTCGACTTCGTGCCGGCGTCCGAGTCCCCCATGGTGCAGGTGGACCAGCGGTTCAACATGGCTATACTAAAGGAGGACCGGGAGGCAGAGGCTCAACTCGACGCGGAGCGCGCGCATGCTCCTGCCATCGAGGCTCTCCTGCAGGAAGAACCAGATGTCGTGGATGTGAACCGGGCGGCGGAGGCTCAACTTGAGGCGGAGCGCGCGGATGCCGCTGCCATCAAGGACCTCCTTCAGGCGGAACTGGACGTCTTGGACTTGAACCGAGCGGCAGAGGCTCGACTCGACGCAGAGCGTGCAGATGCCGCTCTCATCGACGCCCTCCTGTAGGCGGAACCGGACATCCTGGACTTGAACCGGGCGGCGGAGGCTCGACTCGACGCGGAGCGTGCGGATGCCGCTACCATCGAGGCCCTCCTGCAGGCGGAACCGGGCGTCCTCGACTTGAATCGGGCTGTCCTATCGTCCGTGCAGAGCGCCCGCACACTCTGCTTGAATGAGTAGCTGGAGGCCGAGGACAACCACGGTGCGGAGACACACGTCGGCAGCGACGGCTGGTTCGCGCCGGCAGCCAAAGACGACGAGGTCGTCTCTTTCCGCGAGCAGTGATAGTTTTTCTTTATGTCGTTGTTTTTATGGATCTTTTGCTGTGTAAAAACATATATTTCTTATGCAAGTCGCCTGACTTGGGTCAGTCTACCATTTCAGGCGGTTGGATGAATATCCTACGTCTCCTAACCCTTCTTTCCTTCTTCCTCACCTCTTCTTCTTCCCCAACAGACCACCCCACGGGCCGTATGGATACTCCCCAACATGCGGTTGGATAAACATACTCTATGAACGAAAATTATGTGTCAGCGATAGGATGGCTGAGTTTGGTGTGTTCACATGCGACAACACGTGTCAGTGAGGGTGCATTCCCTTGGTTGGGTTTGCGGCGTGCAGGAGCGACCGTGTGAGGGTGCGGTGCGACCGCGGCGCGCAGGAGCGACCGTGTGAGGGTGCGGTGCGACCGCGGCGCGCAGGAGCGACCGTGTGAGGGTGCGGTGCGACCGCGATAGCCATGCGCAAGTGTACCTCCTTCTCATTTTGAAAACTTTAGGCAAGCTTGGAAAAATGTGTGGCGAAGTTTGGCAATGCAAGGCCTAGACCCAAACAGGATAAGTACGTACGTACTACTAGGAGTACTAGTGTTAAAAAAGAAAGGTTGGGTTTTCCTTCGCAGGATTTAATCGATACAAATCCTCGTTTCACGTGTCCATTAATGCGTATTTTTTTCTCCAAAGACCAAAGAGCTAACCATCTCACTCCTCATCACTTGATTAATGCAGCGCCATGCAAACCAACCTTCTCACTTCCGCATGCATGCAGGGGATATTAATGTCCTTGGTTGCTAACCCCATCAATTTTGCCTCGATTAGTGTTAGTTTCCCTTTGCAAATTCTAATTTTGATATACTGGCCTTGTGTACAAAAAAATGGAGGTAGTAACTATATTTGACTTCCTTCCCCATTGCGGTGACATCGATGATATTTTTTTGGTGGTTTGGCGAAGTGCGCTCGACGGAGAACACCATTGAGGGAGACCACGGTAAGTCGTTCGCAAGTGCCGCCTGCAAGCCGAGACAACCGCCTTATTTGCATCTAGGAAGTACTTTACTAGTACTACTATAACTAATGCGGTGAGATGGCCTCTAGAAGAAGACGATGGAGAAGCAGAGTCAGCGAAGAGTGAAATGATGGTTGCTTCGTCCGTGCTTTTGTGATTTGACGCCTCACTGCTTTGTGATTTGTGATAGAAGGGACAGGGGAGTAGACTATGTGCTCTATACTGTACTACATGCGTCCAAGCATGGGAGAAAGAGGAGAGACGTTGCATTTTTCTATTCCTTCAATCAATCAATCAGGGAGCTTCGGTTCCATCTTTTTGGCTTTGGCAACACCGTCCACAATGGTTCCCACGATGCAAAAGCTATTTTCACATTTGGTTACACATTGTGGATGCCCTTAACCGTACCACTTGGTTTTGCTCATGTGTGCTATCTATACAAATCTCAATTATATTGATCTAAAAAATTATAGAATCGAGATTAGTAAAAAGGAGGTGATTTTGCCACGCGGATGGCGGGGGAGGTTTCTTATTTGAGCAATGCTACATCCACGTAATGGTTTACGTAAAGTTACGAACATATGTGATGTGGGACTATTTGATTGGATTAAAGGAGAGGATTAGGCCCACCCCACCTGAAAATCAGGGGGGCATATATAGATTAGATGGAAAGTATACGTAGCAGCTACATAGCCCTTTGTAAGTCTAGGATTAGGCTTCTAATTTTCGGAGGACGTTGTCCTGGCGGTTTGCTAACATGCGGTCCCACGTGTGAGTGCTTTACCAAGCCGATCCGCGTCCCACATGAGGCAGAACAACAGCAGAAGCAACACGTGGTTAAGTTGAAGAAGATGAGCGAGAAGCGGATTCAGCAACGAGTGAAATGATGGTTGCCTCATCCCTCCAACTTAACTGCGGGAAAGGTGCAGCTTTGTGATTTGACGCCTCATTGCTCATTACTACGTCGGCGCCATGACTGGGGTGCTTCACCCCGGCTGCTCTGCACTGTATTCCGGTATGGCACGTGGACCCGATAGCTTGATGTCCCACATGTCGGCAAAAGGGACTAGAAGATCTATGAAAGCGAGCGCTCCACTCTTACGACGGAGGAGTAGATGACACGACGGCCCAGTGAACTGCCACTTGTACTGTATAGTACTATAGTTTTGTTGTTTCGCACGATCCATCGATACAAACCCGATTAAACAGGAAAGGGCGGGATTTTTCCCGCGCGGTAGATGATAATGGCCATACATTTCAAAGGCAATTTTAATGTATGCAAACTGAATAATTATAAGTAACAATATGATATCTAGTAAAACTAAAAACACATATGATTTATTGTGTTAGAGTGTAGTAGTAGTGCTGTATTGCATAGTTGTTAGATGTAACATGCGAGAACGTGTAGAGATGTAGTTTTGGAGGGCCTACAGAGAGAAAAGCCTAATACGGTCACCGAACTTCGGAATAAGCTGATTACGGTCACTATATACGTTTTGCGGTGATTGTACAGTCACTTGCTCACAGCTCAGCATCGGATTGCACTTTGTTGACCGGCCAAATAGTCTGCATGGCGCCATGTTGACTAGTTAAATTGACCATGTTCATTGTGGGTCCCACCTGTCAGTTCGCATAGGCAAAAGGTCAGATAAACACAAATTTACGCAGGCGCGTCAAGGCTCCAACCCGTGCGCGGGAATCACCTAGTTGTGTATGTGTCTATCAGGGACTGATGTGTGCGCATGCACGTGTAGGTTGAGCACTTGAGCATGAGAGTGTGTGTTGGTCGTGTGGTGTACTGGTGTGTGCATGCATGCGTGCGTGTGTGCGTGTGAGTGTTGCGTGCGTGCGTGCATGGCTGCGTGTGTACGTGTGAGTGTTGCATCGTGCGTGGGTGCATGTGTTTGTGTGAGTGTTGTGTGGATGCAGTTCGTGTGCATGCATTCGTGTGTGTATAATCACCACACCAGCTCATGTGTGTTAAAACAGACGGCTCAGCATACCAATACAAGGCCACCTTGTCCGTTGTGCCCGCGGTCATCACTTCGAACCACCGTCCAAATATATTTTTGTCGTTTGTTTTCATTCTTACTAGCAAGATGCCCGTGCGTTGCATGTAACATCAAGATGCATTTGTATGACTTGTTTATGTTGTGAGAGAAAAGTAAGAACAAGGGAAGGCCTTATTTGCAAATGTGGAGAGGTGTGTGGGTACCTTTTTGCAAAATTGCCATAGTTTCTCTCCTATCCGTCAGATATAAATTGGACGGCCTATATTGTAGGATGGCAGGCACACCATCATCACCAACTCTGTTTTTTATAAGAGTGTATTTTATGTATTTTATAAGAGTGTAGATGTAGAGTAGATACAAGTCGACAGGTGGGCACGATGGTAGTGAGATAATGTGATGCAACACTAGAGGTGCCATGTGGAGCGTTTAACCTGTCAACCAGTCATGTCATGAGAAAATACAGAGTTGTATGGTGAGCCCGTGACTGCATAATAGCCACTAAACGTAAATGCTGACCGTAATCAGTGGATTCTGAAGTCCAATGTGCGTATCATGCTTTCGCTTCAAATATAATGATCGACATTGCATATATCGCGAGAGAAATATGAAACATGCGTGAATTTTCTGGGGGCTTACTTTTAGAGGACCTGGAGATAGTTTTGTGTGCATACGTGAAAGGGGCGTACAGGGGGGTATGCGATGGAGAGAGAGATGCTCTTCGTTTCTCTTTATTATGACTAACTTTGTATATAGTATAAAAATATACAAATTCACAGTGCGGAATAAATATCATTGTGGGCACCATGCAATGCAAATTAGCGTTCGTACTCCTCCATATAACTTTGTAATGTTGTATATATGTAGAAACTCTAAAATAATTTTTTGGCCACACTTTATTTAAAAGTAATGTTGTATGCGAAATAAACGTGAAGAGAGGGCTTTTTAGATCAATGGGGTACGTGATGTAACATGTGTGAATGTGTAGTTGATGCATTTGGCGGGGCCTAGAGAGGTATGTGTGTGTATTACGTATTCGAGAGAGGCATGTATAGAGGGGCCGACGGGGGGGCGTGGGAGAGATAGCATGAGAAATGAGAGTGGTCTAGAGAGAGAGAGACGAATATGACGTCACGACAAGGGATTCCATTCCCTTGAGTGTGTATATGCAAAGGGGGAGGGAATAGAGGCACCAGGAGAAATTTTCTGAGTGTGTGGTGTTTGTGTTGGTATGTGTGGGTGTGAGAAGATAATGAGACATGGGGGCAGAGGGTGTGTCACCGCATGAGGTCCGGTGGGTCGAGGTGAGGCCCTTCGTTCTGTTCCGTCCCGCGCCACATTGGTCGGCCCATGATGCATTTAGGAAGACCCATGATGACTAGTCGTACAAGACAAAGATAGCAGAATTGTGAAGGACTCTGTGTCCACTGACAAAGCCGGCTAGGATTTGTAACCCTAGGTTCTAGGACGAAGGTAACCCCTTTATCTCTGATATTACTATTCATCCAACCTAACTTTAAGGGGCATCCTACAGAATGCTCTGCTAGAATCATACTCGTCTATTAGGAAGAGAGGTGTGAGACAATGCGTGAGAGATAGGCGTAAAGATAATGTGCATACATGAGACACGTAGGCAGGTCCATGTATATAGAAAGGGTCGATGAGGATTGTGCGTGCGTATGTTTGCGAGAGGAAGAGTGCTTGTGATAAAGGTTAGTGAAAACAGTTGTAAATGGTGACGAGAGGGAGGGTTATATCTAGAGCATGTGTGCGAGAAAGACACCTCGGGAGAGAGTGTGTGAGCATGTGTGAGAGACCACCGATGGAGAGTGAAACTATGTCACATCCCTAGTTTTGACAATGCCTAGTGCATGCATTAGAGTGTTACATCATGTTTAAATTTCATTTAAACCTGAGATGGGGATTGACTAAGCCCTAGCACCAAATGAATTCAACTAGGGTCAAAATAAAACCTTTTTCATTGAACTCAAAATGTCCTCTAAAAATGTTCAACATTTCTGGTTTGAGGCGGAAGCATCTACCAAAAATGGTTTATATTTTTGCAGGACATATTTGGTCACTGAATTAAATCATATAGTATTTTCATTTGGGCATTTAAATGCTATTAAATATTTCAAATGCTCAAATAATCATAAACTAAAATGTTTACTGTTGGATATATTCTAAACAGTAGCCATGATTAGTTTCATGATTTTTGAAAGTGTCTGAGTATTTTTTAATAAAGCCCTAAATTTACAGAATAATAGAAAACTGAGATAATTAGAAAAAGAGAGAGAGAGAAGGAAGTTACCTGGCCTTACCGTGCAGCCCACCAGAGCGCGGCCCAGCTCCATCTGGCCGGCCCAGCCGGCCCAGCCCACCTCCCCCCTTGTCCTCTTCCTCCTCTGCCAGGAGGACGAACAGAGGCGAGGCGTGGCGCGCGCCGACGCTGCCTCGGCCACCTCCTGCTTACCTGCTCGCCGCTGGAGGCACCCGAGGGAGCCACGCACTCCCCCTCGCCCCCCCTGCACCTCTCTCCTCTCCCTCACTCGCTGCTCTCTTTCCCCTCTCCCTCTTCGTTCTTCGCCCGAATAGAGAGCCGCCGCCGTCGTTCGCTGCCACCACGCCCACCATGCTCCTCTCGCCTCCCCGTGTAGTCTGCAAACTCCGCCACCGCCTGTTACGTCGCCTCAAGCAAGCCCCGAGCGCTCGGACGCCCCAATTCGACCGCATCGACTCGTCTTCAAGCTCCGGTCGCCGGAGATCCCCGTCGCTGTCCCGTCGCCCCAGGCCTTCCCCGAGCACGCCGACCGTCTCATCGTGATCTCCGTGAGCCCCTGCTTCGTTTCCCCCTAACCCCATGTCCGATTTCGAGCTCCAGCCGCTCCCTCCACCGGAGCTGAGACGCTCCGCCGCACGGGCTCGTCGCCGGTGAAGCTCCGGTGACCTTTTGGTCCCACGCATGCGTCCGTTGCACTCGTTGCGTCCCGTAGAGTAAAACTAGCGCGACAACCGTCTTGTTTGCACACCGCAGCGCCGGTCCCGCGAACCCCCGAGCTCCGGCCGCCGCCGGGGTCGATGCCGCGCTCAACTCCGGCCACCCCACGCCCTCTCGTGGGTCCCCCTAGATGCGCGGGAGCACGGGCTCACTCCTGGTGCCCTCAGCGCGACCAGCCGCGGGCCGTAGCACCGTCCCGAGCAACTCCGGCGAGGTCTCGCCGTCGCCGTGGTCGCCGGCGTCACTTGCTGACGTGGCTGGCTTAGTTAGCCACTAATCACCGCACCGTGTCACTGACACTGGGCCCCACGCCTAAATTAATCCTAGCTTATTTTCTGTTTAGTTTAACTAACCACATGGGCCCCACCCGTCAGTTTTGACCACGCTGACATGGACATTGACCGACCCCACACGTCAGTATTGACCTGCTGGCGTGTCTGTTGACCGGCCCCACCTGCCATTGACACTAAGCACCCCCAGTCACTGACCAGTGGACCCCACTGGTCAGGTTTGACCAGCAGCAGCGTCTGTTGACCTGCTGACGTCATAGTGACGCAATGCTGACGCAATTATGTTTTCTGGATTTATTTTTATTCAGAAAATTCCAGAAAATGCCTAAAACTTCAATAAATCATAGAAATTCAACCGTAACTCCAAATTAAATAAATTATATATGAAAAATTATCAGAAAAATTCAAGGAATCCATCTGTACCATTTTCATGCATGTTAGAACAACTTATAGGTGCTGTTTAGCACAAATCAATTAAATGGCATTTGAATAATCACATATGGAGTTTGAATTTGAATCTTGTATTCAAACCAACTTCATTTAATCTGTTGCTAGTTGCATTAGCCCAAAACACATTCATTTTGCCATGTCATGATCATGCATCATATTGTGCATTGCATTGATTGTGTTCCCTTCTGTGTTGCCGGTATTTGTCCCCTCTCGATAGACGTGATACCGATGATGCGATCGTTGACACTGATGAAGACTCAATGCTATCTTCAGAAGTGCCAGGCAAGCAAAACCCCCTTGTTCATTCCGATAAAATCCCACTCTCTCGCTCCTGCTCTCTTTTACTGCATTAGGACAACACCGATTCATCTGTTACTTGCTGCGGTAGCTGAACCCCTTTATCCTTTGCATGACCTGTCATTGCCACAGTAAATAGATGAAACCCACTAGCATGAGTAGGAGTTGTTTGAGCCCCGTTGTGCCTACTCATTCATGCTTGTTTGTCATGCCTGCTACTGCTTAGAGTTGAGTCAGGTCTGATTCATTGGGGATGAATCAGAGGCGTGTGAACATGTCCTACTGTGTGTGAGCTAAGTGTGTGAACACGATTTGGTAAAGGTAGCGGTGAGAGGCCATGTAGGAGTACATGGTGGGTTGTCTCATTGCAGCCGTCCTCAGGAACTGAGTTCTGTGTTTGTGATCCATGATTCAGCTACTACCACGCATTGGGCCCGAAACCAATGGACCCTCTCGGCTTCTTGATCACCCTTGTCCTCTGTCCAGGAGTTGCAAGTAGTTTCTGGTGTTTGTAGTATGCTGGAGGCCGTGCGCAGCGCTGACCGTAGGGGTGGGCTGTGATGCGGTAGGCACGTGGCACGGTGTACCGGGCGCCCGTTTGGTGTCTCGGGAACCCTGTTCACATCATTTGGGGCTGTGAGCGAAACTCCGGCCGGATCTCCTCATGGATGGAACCCGAATAGGCGATAAACCTAGACTAGAGACTTGAGTGATTAGGTAGGTCGTGGCCGACACCCACGTTGGGCTTCCGCTTGAAGGTTGCCGAGTACATGTCGTGTAAACGACGGTAAGTGGTGAGAGCGTGTGTGAAGAAGTACACCCCTGCAGGGTTAACATCATCTATTCGAATAGCCGTGTCCGCGGAAAAGGACTTCTGGGTTGCTTATATAAGTTCATAGACAAGTGAAAGTGGATACCCTAAAATACGCAAGATAAGCGTGAGTGCTATGGATGGCGTTCTCGTAGGGAGACGGGAGCGGTTCCATAGTGGTGTATTGATATGGTGAATATGTGGACTCGTGTGCGCCACCTCAAAAGAGTTACTTGCAGTTGTAGTTTAGGATAGCCACCGAGTCAAAGCTGGCTTGCTGCAGTTAAACCCCACCATCCCTTTGTTGATAATGATGCATATGTAGTTAGTTCTGATGTAAGTCTTGCTGGGTACATTTGTACTCACGTTTGCCTATTTTATGTTTTGCAGAGAGACTTCAGTCTCACTAGTAGTTCCACGTGGACTTCGACGTTTAGCTTGATACCTCAGCTACGATCTTGTGCCTCGGCAGTTTCTGGTAGATAGTCAGGCTTCTCAGCCTTTTTCATTTATAGTTTTCTGTACTCAGACATGATAGCTTCCGCTTGTGCTTTGACTTGTATACTCTGAATGTTGGTTCATGAGACCTATGTTTGTAATATCTCACTCCTCGGAGCCTAATGAATAAATACTTGAGTCGTAGAGTCATGTTGTGATGCCATGTTGTATTTGCACATATCGAGCATATTGTGTGTATGTTATTGAAATGCTTGGTATGTGTGGGATCTGACCATCTAGTTGTTTATCTTTAGTAGCCTCTCTTACGGGGAAATGTCTCCTAGTGTTTCCACCGAGCCATGGTAGCTTGCTACTGCTCCGGAACACTTAGGCTGGCCTGCATGTGTCCTTCTTCGTTCCTGTGTCTGTCCCTTCGGGGAAATGTCACGCGATGAATACCGGAGTCCTGTTAGCCCGCTACAGCCCGGTTCACCGGAGTCCTGCTAGCCCAGTGCTACAGCCTGGATTCACTCGCTGATGACCGACACGTTCGATGCTGGGTCATGGATGCCTGTCCCTGTAAGTCTGTGCCGCTTTGGGTTTACGACTAGCCATGTCAGCCCGGGCTCCTTATCATATGGATGCTAGCGACACTGTCATATACGTGTGCCAAAAGGCGCAAACGGTCCCGGGCAAAGGTAAGGCGACACCCGTGGGAATACCGTGCGTGAGGCCGCAAAGTGATATGAGGTGTTACATGCTAGATCGATGTGGCATTGAGTCGGGGTCCTGACAGCGTTGGTATCAGAGCTTGACTGCCTGTAGGATTACCAAGCCAAACTGGTCGAAGTTGAGTCTAGAAATTCTTAGTTATATGTAAGGGAATTGATTGTGGGATGGAACGTAAGGCTCTTTTACTCCTTATACCTCATGGCCCTCTGATCTGAGTCATCATCTTCTCTTCTACGGGGATTAAGAACTAGGCTATCTCTTCTTTCTGTCAGGATCACGCGTTACTAATCAGTGGACTTATAAGATTGTTGGATTCAAGCCTCAGTTCAGTTCCTACTATCTTCTGTATGTTAACTGTTGATCTCGAAACCTTGATATTGTGATCCTGAGTGGTTATGCCACCATTTTGTGATTGTCTCAAATCTTTTTGAGCAATTATAGCCGTTATGCTGTCCGAGTCATCCCAGGTTTCTAAATAGTTTGAAGCATTTGCAAATCCTTTCTTCCCGTTTCAATGTTCCCATGGGCCAGATTAACCACAATAATCAGTGAGTTGAGGTACTCCGTTACCTTGACATATATGTTGGAGATATTATTATGACCCTAGGTGTCTCAGGGGATCATCTAGTAGTCTAGCCATGTTTTGTGTCCCAGTGTGATGATTCTGGCCTTTATTCTCGGAAGCATCCTGTGATGCTACTTAGTAGTAGGTATTCTATTTCTGGGTTTTGAACCCGAGATTCACTCTACCTACTTCATGTTGATAGTAATTGCTAGTGCCTTTAGGATATTAGTAACCTTTGCGATAGTCCTTGAAGTCTGTGGTATCTTCTTCTTCCAAATACCATGAACTACTTATGGCAGAAGTTCCTCGTTGAACTGAAATATCACAACAGGATGATTCTTGAGGAGTTCTCCATTCATAAATCGTGACTCCGCCAGTTCTACCTTTCTGCATGGGTTATCCGGAAGAAATATGTTGAACTTGGTTCGACATACTAATCTATGCATCCACAACTCAGAAAATTATATGTTCCTTTGAGTTGTTCTCTTTAGTTGCATTCTGACCCTCGTCTATCAATTGATAGTCAAGAGTATGCGTGCATTCGTTTGTCGATGCCTATTACTCTTGTGGCCCGTCAAGCCATTCCGTCCTGAATGACTAGGAGAAACAAACTCCAGTACCTCATCCATATTTAGGATTGGGTCAAAGTAGTTGTGTTCCGCAGATCAAGTTACAATCCAGCTTCTGGTCTGCTCTACCCTGAAGTATTACCTTCTTTATGACAGGAATTTCATGAGAATTGCACCACCTTTTGTGAATTCTTGACATAGTGATACTTCTCGCCATCCTTTTTCATTCCTCGGTTCCGTGTTGATGCAACCGGAATACCGACAAATGAATTGTGATGTGTGAAATCAATACTCCTAGCAACCTCGTTGCTTGGTAGTTAAAGGATAATAATTTTATTCTTAGTATGTTGGTTATTGAATCACTATTCTAAGATTGATCGTGCTACCTAGTCCTTATTTCCTGGTGCACTCTTTGATTGATGAGTTAGGATTTGTCAAGTCCTCGCTCATTTGATCATATCATCTTGCCCTGAAAAGAAAGATTGTTCTCGAGCTTAGTAACATATCGGTGGTTCGTGATTTTCCGAAGATCTTCTCGGAAGTACTACCAGGTTGTCACCTGACCGCTATGTTGAGCTCGTGATCAAGTTGGTTTATTGTAAACCACCCTTTCTCCAAGAATCCGTGTTGGATACTCCTGAGCTAGTTGGTTAAGCTAAACGACAACTTGGAGAGTTGGAAGATAAAAGCTTGCCTGACTTAGTTCGTTCCAAAGGGATATTCTTGTGTAGTGTGTGTTGAAAGAAGATGATATCTTCATCGATTGGTCCCTGTGATCAGTTGCTGGACCTATTGTCTTATCAATCCCTTGATTTGAGTGTGGGCTATCGTCAAATCAAATCAGTACCAACGATGCTCGTAATGTTGTCCTACTCGTGGTTGATCCCTCGAGCATACACCATTACATCTTTGGTCTGACCAATGCTATCACCGTGTTCACATGATGGTGGAAGTCCAGTGATATGGAAATTCCGATGAGTTGCTGTTGAGCCCATCAGTAGCATTTTGTCTCCCCCCATGAATCATGTTGAACATCAACCTAGTGTTGGAAACTTGTGTAAGCATTTCTTCGTGTTTCGTTCATGAAGCATATGTTTGAATGAAAGTAGTGACTTTCCCTAATTCATGTGCATATGATGCAAGTTGCCGCCATGAATTTGAGGAAGATTGTTTTGTTTCCTTGGAATCATCCCAAATCAGTCATGCACACGTGCGAAGTATTCTGTGGTCTGGAGACTTGCAACCTTCATTCCATATGTGTCCCGAGCACACCAAGCCACTGATTGATTTGTTCAAGGAGAAGAAGTTCCTTCATAAGAGCTAATCATATGACTTATGCAAGGACTTCGTTATCCACGGTGATGGTTCCCACCTGAACTCGGTAGTGTTTTATTGTAAGACTACCATGTGATAATGTTTGTCTAGGACAGCGTGTTCACATGTTGTAGCAGACCCAGCTCATGTTTTGGAGCTTGCTATCATAGTTCATTTCCTGAGAATCTCGCAACGTCATTTCGTCGATTTGTGTTGCAAACTTTTATTTTTCTTCCTAGACTCGATGAGTCTGGAATATCCTGACACCAACCAGATCTGAATCTCAGGCAGATATGATGGTTGGAACATTTCCCAAGAACTATAATATCGGTCCCTCGGAAACCGGTAATGTCGATGTCGTGGTCAACACACCCAGTCGGAAGACCTGTTATTATAATATCTTGATTGAGGAAGTTGGCCACCTCCCCATAGGGATTTCGTAGGGTTTACTCCCTAGTTGCCCCTATGGATTTCTGTGTTCCGAAGTCCGACCTTTTACTTGATGTTCTAGATATCAAACCATATCTATGGGTGGATTACGCTAGCACATCAAGGAGAACATTAGAAGCGGAGTGCTAAATGTCTCTCGGTCGATCGTCCAGATTTTATTTCCTTGGCCCCGCCAAGGGTGAAATTTGAGAAGGTGTTATCTTCCCTTGCATCTGCATCGTCCATCGCTATTCATCATGGTAGTATGTTGTGTTGTCAGCACCCTTGACGCGGTTGTTGATAAAACCTTGATGATTGTGGAAATGCTCAAGTTCTTGAGAGCACGCACAAGCGCTACGTGTTATCATCGGCTCTAACTGGGATGCTCTCAGTTCCCTCGGCAATGCTGTGACCTTCTCAAACAGTGAATTCACTCCCTATTGTTGGGTTCTTCCCCAGTTACCAAAATCATTCCCAGCATTTGCATTTTGTTCCCAGCTTGCACCGCCAATGTGTCATTCTACCATGGGTCTCCTCCATTTCCGGTGATAAGCAAATTCATCCATTACGTTGTCTTCAACAAGGTAATCCACATCATCCAAGTCCGAGTATGCCATTCTACCGACCCCCGCCAATCGATTGCTGTGATTTGCCTTAGGCTGATATAGAGAGTCTAAATGATCTCTATATCAAAGGTAATTCTTTTTGCCACTTAAGGGGATAATCTACGAATCACCCTCCTCCAGGATGTTTCGTCGTGGTATCATGGCAACTCAACTCCTCGCTACATTGACAATCGTTTACCACCTTCTTAGGTGTGGAATTGTTGTCTACCTAGTGAACCTTCGTCATCCGTTTCTTCCACCCCTCTTGATGTGTATCTCGTGTCTCAACCCGAGAGATGGTTCTATGTCTCATTCCGTGAGTTGTTCGACCTTCAAGAAGTTCGATCCTTCTAGAGTTTCCCTTTCCCCTTCTTGTCATGTTAGTTGGAGTTCTCAGAGCAAGATTTCGAGACAAAGATGGTGATCGAATCAACGCTTTGATAAAGTGCACCCTGGATCGTGAAGATTGTGCTAGTTTGCGTTTCCCCTTCACCCTACCCTACGCTTGAATCTCGAGACGAGATTCTTGTTTAGTGGGGGTGAGTTGTCACATCCCTAGTTCTGACAATGCCTAGTGCATGCATTAGAGTGTTACATCATGTTTAAATTTCATTTAAACCTGAGATGGGGATTGACTAAGCCCTAGCACCAAATGAATTCAACTAGGGTCAAAATAAAACCTTTTTCATTGAACTCAAAATGTCCTCTAAAAATGTTCAACATTTCTGGTTTGAGGTGGAAGCATCTACCAAAAATGGTTTATATTTTTGCAGGACATATTTGGTCACTGAATTAAATCATATAGTATTTTCATTTGGGCATTTAAATGCTATTAAATATTTCAAATGCTCAAATAATCATAAACTAAAATGTTTACTGTTGGATATATTCTAAACAGTAGCCATGATTAGTTTCATGATTTTTGAAAGTGTCTGAGTATTTTTTAATAAAGCCCTAAATTTACAGAATAATAGAAAACTGAGATAATTAGAAAAAGAGAGAGAGAGAGAAGGAAGTTACCTGGCCTTACCGTGCAGCCCACCAGAGCCCGGCCCAGCTCCATCTGGCCGGCCCAGCCGGCCCAGCCCACCTCCCCCCTTGTCCTCTTCCTCCTCTGCCAGGAGGACGAACAGAGGCGAGGCGTGGCGCGCGCCGATGCTGCCTCGGCCACCTCCTGCTTACTTGCTCGCCGCTAGAGGCACCCGAGGGAGCCACTCACTCCCCCTCGCCCCCCCTGCACCTCTCTCCTCTCCCTCACTCACTGCTCTCTTTCCCCTCTCCCTCTTCGTTCTTCGCCCGAACAGAGAGCCGCCGCCGTCGTTCGCTGCCACCACGCCCACCATGCTCCTCTCGCCTCCCCGTGTAGTCTGCAAACTCCGCCACCGCCTGTTACGTCGCCTCAAGAAAGCCCCGAGCGCTCGGACGCCCCAATTCGACCGCATCGACTCGTCTTCAAGCTCCGGTCGCCGGAGATCGCCGTCGCTGTCCCGTCGCCCCAGGCCTTCCCCGAGCACGCCGACCATCTCATCGTGATCTCCGTGAGCCCCTGCTTCGTTTCCCCCTAACCCCATGTCCGATTTCGAGCTCCAGCCGCTCCCTCCACCGGAGCTGAGATGCTCCGCCGCACGGGCTCGTCGCCGGTGAAGCTCCGGTGACCTTTTGGTCCCACGCATGCGTCCGTTGCACTCGTTGCGTCCCGTAGAGTAAAACTAGCGCGACAACCGTCTTGTTTGCACACCGCAGCGCCGGTCCCACGAACCCCCGAGCTCCGGCCGCCGCCGGGGTCGATGCCGCGCTCAACTCCGGCCACCCCACGCCCTCTCGTGGGTCCCCCTAGATGCGCGGGAGCACGGGCTCACTCCTGGTGCCCTCAGCGCGACCAGCCGCGGGCCGTGGCGCCGTCCCGAGCAACTCCGGCGAGGTCTCGCCGTCGCCGTGGTCGCCGGCGTCACTTGCTGACGTGGCTGGCTTAGTTAGCCACTAATCACCGCACCGTGTCACTGACACTGGGCCCCACGCCTAAATTAATCCTAGCTTATTTTCTGTTTAGTTTAACTAACCACATGGGCCCCACCCGTCAGTTTTGACCACGCTGACATGGACATTGACCGACCCCACACGTCAGTATTGACCTGCTGACGTGTCTGTTGACCGGCCCCACCTGCCATTGACACTAAGCACCCCCAGTCACTGACCAGTGGACCCCACTGGTCAGGTTTGACCAGCAGCAGCGTCTGTTGACCTGCTGACGTCATAGTGACGCAATGCTGACGCAATTATGTTTTCTGGATTTATTTTTATTCAGAAAATTCCAGAAAATGCCTAAAACTTCAATAAATCATAGAAATTCAACCGTAACTCCAAATTAAATAAATTATATATGAAAAATTATCAGAAAAATTCAAGGAATCCATCTGTACCATTTTCATGCATGTTAGAACAACTTATAGGTGCTGTTTAGCACAAATCAATTAAATGGCATTTGAATAATCACATATGGAGTTTGAATTTGAATCTTGTATTCAAACCAACTTCATTTAATCTGTTGCTAGTTGCATTAGCCCAAAACACATTCATTTTGCCATGTCATGATCATGCATCATATTGTGCATTGCATTGATTGTGTTCCCTTCTGTGTTGCCGGTATTTGTCCCCTCTCGATAGACGTGATACCGATGATGCGATCGTTGACACTGATGAAGACTCAATGCTATCTTCAGAAGTGCCAGGCAAGCAAAACCCCCTTGTTCATTCCGATAAAATCCCACTCTCTCGCTCCTGCTCTCTTTTACTGCATTAGGACAACACCGATTCATCTGTTACTTGCTGCGGTAGCTGAACCCCTTTATCCTTTGCATGACCTGTCATTGCCACAGTAAATAGATGAAACCCACTAGCATGAGTAGGAGTTGTTTGAGCCCCGTTGTGCCTACTCATTCATGCTTGTTTGTCATGCCTGCTACTGCTTAGAGTTGAGTCAGGTCTGATTCATCGGGGATGAATCAGAGGCGTGTGAACATGTCCTACTGTGTGTGAGCTAAGTGTGTGAACACGATTTGGTAAAGGTAGCGGTGAGAGGCCATGTAGGAGTACATGGTGGGTTGTCTCATTGCAGCCGTCCTCAGGAACTGAGTTCTGTGTTTGTGATCCATGATTCAGCTACTACCACGCATTGGGCCCGAAACCAATGGACCCTCTCGGCTTCTTGATCACCCTTGTCCTCTGTCCAGGAGTTGCAAGTAGTTTCTGGTGTTTGTAGTATGCTGGAGGCCGTGCGCAGCGCTGACCGTAGGGGTGGGCTGTGATGCGGTAGGCACGTGGCACGGTGTACCGGGCGCCCGTTTGGTGTCTCGGGAACCCTGTTCACATCGTTTGGGGCTGTGAGCGAAACTCCGGCCGGATCTCCTCATGGATGGAACCCGAATAGGCGATAAACCTGGACTAGAGACTTGAGTGATTAGGTAGGTCGTGGCCGACACCCACGTTGGGCTTCCGCTTGAAGGTTGCCGAGTACATGTCGTGTAAACGGCGGTAAGTGGTGAGAGCGTGTGTGAAGAAGTACACCCCTGCAGGGTTAACATCATCTATTCGAATAGCTGTGTCCGCGGAAAAGGACTTCTGGGTTGCTTATATCAGTTCATAGACAAGTGAAAGTGGATACCCTAAAATACGCAAGATAAGCGTGAGTGCTAGGGATGGCGTTCTCGTAGGGAGACGGGAGCGGTTCCATAGTGGTGTATTGATATGGTGAATATGTGGACTCGTGTGCGCCACCTCAAAAGAGTTACTTGCAGTCGTAGTTTAGGATAGCCACCGAGTCAAAGCTGGCTTGCTGCAGTTAAACCCCACCATCCCTTTGTTGATAATGATGCATATGTAGTTAGTTCTGATGTAAGTCTTGTTGGGTACATTTGTACTCACGTTTGCCTATTTTATGTTTTGCAGAGAGACTTCAGTCTCACTAGTAGTTCCACGTGGACTTCGACGTTTAGCTTGATACCTCAGCTACGATCTTGTGCCTCGGCAGTATCTGGTAGATAGTCAGGCTTCTCAGCCTTTTTCATTTATAGTTGTCTGTACTCAGACATGATAGCTTCCGCTTGTGCTTTGACTTGTATACTCTGAATGTTGGGTCATGAGACCTATGTTTGTAATATCTCGCTCCTCGGAGCCTAATGAATAAATACTTGAGTCGTAGAGTCATGTTGTGATGCCATGTTGTATTTGCACATATCGAGCATATTGTGTGTATGTTATTGAAATGCTTGGTATGTGTTGGATCTGACCATCTAGTTGTTTATCTTTAGTAGCCTCTCTTATGGGGAAATGTCTCCTAGTGTTTCCACCAAGCCATGGTAGCTTGCTACTGCTCCGGAACACTTAGGCTGGCCGGCATGTGTCCTTCTTCGTTCCTGTGTCTGTCCCTTCGGGGAAATGTCACGCGATGAATACCGGAGTCCTGTTAGCCCGCTACAGCCCGGTTCACCGGAGTCCTGCTAGCCCAGTGCTATAGCCTGGATTCACTCGCTGATGACCGACACGTTCGATGCTGGGTCATGGATGCCTGTCCCTGTAAGTCTGTGCCGCTTTGGGTTTACGACTAGCCATGTCAGCCCGGGCTCCTTATCATATGGATGCTAGCGACACTGTCATATATGTGTGCCAAAAGGCGCAAACGGTCCCGGGCAAAGGTAAGGCGACACCCGTGGGAATACCGTGCGTGAGGCCGCAAAGTGATATGAGGTGTTACATGCTAGATCGATGTGGCATTGAGTCGGGGTCCTGACAAACTACACATAAAAGACTGTCTACACATTGATTAAAGATATAAATTGTATCCAAATATTAGGATGGGATCATGATATTTGCAATTCGTGTAAGGAGCGATCATTCATCCATCAGACATCTAGATTCTATCGAATTTGAGCATGTATGTTATTATTCGACACAATTGATCCACATAGTTAGTATTTTGAACTCCAGACAATGCATCCCTTTAGCAATCGAATATAAACGTGAGTATAGTTCTTGTTGTGTGTGTAAAGGACATTATACATACGAAAGTTACACAATGGACATTATAAATAGCTACTACCTATGAACTAGCATACATTTGAATTCAACTTAAGGTGGTTTAAAAAAATCGAATTCAACATGAAGTCCATTCAAGTATTTGAATGTGATGTCATGGCATTTGTAAACCATACCTAAATTATGGGGGCACCAATCTTTGCTCTGATTTTGTACATAATAGCATATGTAGTCGTGTACAAAATAGATTCAAATTTAGCTCCTCCATTCCAAAATAATCGTAGTTATAGGATTTTCAAGGGTCAAAATTTCAAAAAGAAGCGGATAATTTAATGAGGTTTTCAAACATACAAGGTCAAATATAACGTTGTATATTTAGGTCAATCCTCATAGTTCAAGAGTACTCTAAACGTGAATGCTTGTGTTTCAAAATTTCGAACGAAGCGCCAAAAGAGCCTCCACTCGCCCGAAACCGCTTGAGACCAATGGTTGGTAGTACAAGGAAATTACTTTTCTAATAACTCCGACCCGTGAAACCTACCGGCCCGACGTCCAAAGGTCTAAACCGGGGTAGGTTTGTAGCTTCATCTAGACGCCACGCAACCGCATCCGAAAAAAATTCATACACAATGTCTGCCTAAGCACACATGCGCGCGCCCGAAATCGCTCCTGCCCACTATTTGGGACACCTTGGATTACCATCCTACACCCGACCCGCAGTAGGTCCGAAATTTAAGAGGGGGCAAAGTTTGTACTTTCCCCAAATTTCAAACAAGCGCGTCCCATTTCTGTTCAAAAAAGCCAAAAACAAGCGCGTCCCAGACCGGAACATGGTTCCCCCCCACCTGTCCGATTCCCCATTCGTACTCCCTGGGCGCCAAAACTACCTCTCCACCAGCCACGAAACCCCGGCGTCCTCCATCCTCCACCCCATCCCACCCATCAACCGCCGCCCTCCTCCATCACGCCGGAGACGATACCTCGACGTCGTCGTCCACCGCAACCTCAACCGCAACGCCCTCCACGGCTAGTAGTTGAAGCCGAGGCCGAGCCGTCCGTACCGGAGCCAGTTCAACCACGCCGTCCTGCGCCTCACCACTGCCGCTCCAACTTCGCCACCCTCCACCGCACCGGAGTTGTTCCTGCTACGCCGTCCTTCGCCGCCTCGGATCTGCTTCCCCTCTGCCGACATACGGCCATGGCAACACAGTCAACAATTTGGCCATGGGTTCATCCAAGCCTGCACCCTCCAGAACACCGGTTTCCCCGGTAAAAAGAAGAAAATCGGCGCGACTTGTGGAGGTGACCACACCGGCAACCGAAAAAGTTACTCATCTTCCCTTATTCATGCAAATCTTACGTCTCTGCTTGCACGGTATTCATCCCACAGAAGACACTAGTTGACCGCTTCTTCTTGATACTAGATGTTCCTAGTAACTCGTGATGCACAAGGTTTCTCCTCATATACTATTTCACCTTAGCTAGAGGTCCATCGCCCCCTGAATTTCAATTTCTGGCCACTTGATTCCCAATTAACGGAATCATTCCCCAGCGTAACAGGCGCTAGTACGCCTATTACGCCGGGGAAGCAGTGCCTTGGTGTTCATATTAGGGGCGTGTGCGGCCTAGAGCTATTGGCGCCCGGTCTGGAGGTCGGCCGAGATTAAAGGGATGGCCTGGGGGCGCTGCCAAGCACGGCGGTGGTGTGAGGTCGATGGGAGGGCGGGGCGGCGGAGGTAGGGGTCTAGGCCGATGGTCGCTGGCGGTTCGAGAAAGATCGTCAACAGAGACTGGCGGGAGGTAGACGAAGGCCATCTGCCCGTTCCTTATAGATCGGATGGTTCATTAAAAAAATTGACTGACCTATATATTTTCAGTCGACTGTTATCTTAGATATGACCACATGTGGTGGTGTGCTGGAGGAGTACCTGCATTTCCTGTGCTCATATATTACAAAATCATACAGAATAGAATCTAATTTTGTTTGCCATGCAATGTTGTAGAGCTATCATATGTCTCCTGTCATTTATTTTTAGCCACCTGCTATCTGCTACTTTTACAGTGCACTAGTTCCGCACACACTTCACCCTTACTCTCACTATTGTGTTTTTATGCAAGGGTATTTCAGACTCTGCTGCCATGAGAAAAGACAAAAGGAAAAGAGAGAAGTCACTCTAGTTTGGTGTGCGGCTAGGCAAGACATGTTTCAACGCTTTAAAGGGTGAAGTGTCAGCAGATGGAGACGGGGAACGTAGCTCTGGAGTTGATGACCTCGCTCGCAATGAACCACCATCCTAGGTGCTTGCTTTAACTTTGCAGTGTCATATGTGGTTGCATGTTCCATATGGTGTGTAGCTTGTATTCGAAAGGCTGAAGTCAGTAAGATAAGGAAAGATATTTTTTACATGAACCACCATCCCGTGAGCACCAGAAGACAAATAGCTAGTCAGGGCACTGGCCGAGCAAGTGACAAGCCCAGCAAAGATAGGCATCACCTGGAAGCCAACTAAAAAGCTACGATGGTGGCGAAGCAGCCCGCCTCCCACCAGGCTCTCATGTCCTAGATGATCATGCTCACCACTCCAGCCGGATGTCTAGCTTGTATTGCTTCCAATTTGGTTAAATTGCATCTGCTTAGCTTACACATTATACCTTTGAATATGACATGCATTTCTGTTTTTGGTACATACTAGTACATCTGTGTATTAACCATGTTCTTACATCAAACTAATGTTCTTGTGTATCCCTCATCAATCACTTATGACAAGGCAGGCAGGCAAGGGGACTACTCCTCATTTAAAGAATGCAGCGTCAGCCTCCCAACATGATTCTCAAGAAACAGAAATGCTAGATGAAGATAGTGAACGTAGCTCTATAGTTGATTACATCATTTCCCCTACACTAGCATTGCAGGTGCTTGCTCTAACTTGGCAGCGTGATATGTGGTTGCATGTTGCATATGGTGTCTAGATTGTAATTCTTCCAATCTGGTTAAACTGCATGTGCTAGTCTGCTTAGCTTATACATTATACCTGTTAATGTGACATGCCTTCCTGTATTTAGTACATAGTACATCTGTCTATTAAGCATGTCCTTACATAAAACTATTGTTTTTTTATATCCCGCATAAATCAACATGACGAGACACCTTTAGTATATGCAGTGCGATATTAGTTGCATCTTTCATATGATTTATAGCATGCGCTGCTTCTAATTTGTTGAAATTCCATTTATGATCGGATGCTTTTAACTTGGCAGAGTCATATTGGTTGCATCTTTCATGTGGTGTCTAGCTTGCATTGCTTCTTATTTGCTGGAATGGTTTCTGCTTAGTTTACACAAATAGTTGTGAACATGTCATGCCGTCCTATTTTTCGTACATATTCCATCCTGGTATCATGTGTTTGCCTTACATCAAAGTAGTGATTGTCAGTATCATGCATGAATGAGTTCTGAAGAGAGAATTTTATTGCTTTTTCTTGTCGGTTTTACTTGACAATTCAAAATCAATAAAGCAGAAGGAAGTTAGCAAGGCAGCGGATAAAGGTGCTCCTTCCGAACGGAGGGCCTCTACAGTTTCTACTCCTCCACACCCCCAAGATGATTTCCAAGACAACACATGCATAGACACTCAACAAAGCTGTGTTTATGATGAGCACGTCTCCCCTAGTGCAGCATCACGGGTGCTCCCTCTAACTTGGCACTGTTATATGTGGTTGCATGTTATGTGTGATGTCTAGCTTGTATTGCTTCTAATTTTGTTGAATTCCATCTGCTTACTTTACACATTATACTTGAATAAGACACGTGTTCCTGTTTCTAGAACATACAATATCTGTCTATCACACCATGTTCTTACATCAAATTACTACTGTTGTGTAACCTGCAACAATCACTTATCATAACACACGTTTGACTTCGGAGTGTGATATAGGTTACATCTCACATTCTTTTCTAGCTTGTATTACTAATTTGTTGAAATGGCACTTATGACGAGACAGTTTTAACTTGGTAGAGTGATATTCATTGCATCTTTCATATGGTGTCTAGCTTTCATTGCTTCTAATTTGTTGAAATTCCTTCTCCTTAGTTTACACATCATAAGCCGTGAATGTGCAATGCTGTGAATATGCAATGGCACTAAGGACGAGAGACCTCTAACATGGTAGTGTGATGTTGTTTGCATCTTGCATATGGTTTATTTCTTGTACTGCTTCACATTTGTCTAAACGCCATTTATGATGAGACACTGTTAACTTGGCAGAGCGATATTTGTAGCATCTTCCATATGGTGTCTACCTTCCATTGCATTGCTTCTAATTTGGTGAAATGTCTTCTTCTTAGTTTACACATCATAGTTCTGGTTATCTCTTCTGTCATGTTTTTCGTACATATTACATGCTCCTATCATGTGGTTGTCTAACATCAAAGTTCATTTTGTCTGCATCACGCATCAATTTGTTCTGAAGAACTAAATTGTTATTTGTTTTTCTTGTCGTCTTGACTTAACATGGCACAGAGAAAGAGGAAGAAACACAGAATGGCAAGGAATGAGAAGCGGATGAATCCTACAGATTCTGTTGGTACTGATGGTGTAATAGAAGGTCAAAGTCCAGCAGAAAATTCTACAAACACGACATCCCATGCTACACGAGTTGCAAAAAAAGACAAACAGAAACAAATAGCTGCCACCAAACAAGCAGAGACAGCCCTAGTTCTTGCAACACCTACCACAGTACTACCGGCTGCACGACGTACTCGTGCGTCAACTGAGCTAGCAGCACGTTCCCAAGCTCCCTTGCCACCTAACACTACTTCCCAAGCACTCTTGACACAAGACGAGTTGGCAATATCAGATGAACCTTGTGAGCTTCAACAACAAGAAGGTAGTTGCTAGAGTCAAGTTACAGTTGCATGCTTCTTTATATGTAGTCTCACAGTTTGATGTACACTAACACTTCCTATGTTTGTTGTTGGACTATCACCTAGGCGCAAGAGGAAACAAACATCAGGGATAATGCTCGATAGGTTAACTAAATCTAGAGGAGGAAGAATGGAGATCCGTTTTGAGGCAGGTTTAAAAAGGCCACGTGATGCTACAGAGTCAGCCAAGTTAGTATCAGAGGCAACGGTTGCTGTTAAGTGTCATGTACATATCCTCCCAACATGGATTCAGTATAGGAATGACAAAGACGAAACCCAGTTAAACATCTTCCTCGACCATTTATCTGTAAGTATGGTTATGTATGGAAACTAGTAATATCGTCTTGCTCTGTCCAATACTTTCTAGGTTGCTGATAATGAGACTCCCATAATTTTCAACAGATGAGGTTCAAGTTGGATAGCCAAGATGGTGCAACCAGACAAGCTTGCACCCATGTTTTCAAGTCTGCTCTACGACAGTATCGTTATAACTTGAGGAAAACTTACTTTGAAGGCAAGGCTAACAGTGAACTTGCCCAAACATCTCCAGTGGAAAATACATCTGATGAAGACTAGAGAGGCCTCGTTAAACAGGGGTCCGATCCGAAGTATCAGGTACATTATATATATATACATGTCATCAGATCACATGTTGAAGTCCTATTTACGCATGTGCCACACAAATCTATCTTCTTGTAGGTGAACTGTTCAAAGAACAAGGCCAACCGTACGAAAGTGAAATTCCAACAGACGATAGGATCTCGTAGCTATATTGCACACTGCGAGGCTCTTGTAATTAGCTGTTGTTTCACTCTTTTCGGTGTACCATATTATCAGATCTATATTGACTTGTTCCAAATGCAGAGGAAAGCCCGCAAGGACCAAAAAGTACCTGAACCAAATGATGTGGAAATCTTCAAGGACTGTCACACCAGCAAGAAGAAGGGCATGACTACACCAGTCAAAGCCGCTATTGTAAGTCCTTAATCCTCATGACTTTTAAGTACTACTTACTCTGACTTGTGCCTTGAACTACATGGTTTGCAGCCAATGTCTATTACTCTTTTCAATTTTATACACAATTGTCTTAGCGTATCATTGCACCTTACAAGGTTTAAAAGAGAGGAGTGATGTTCCTTTGATCTTGACCTGTAATCTAGTTCCGTGCTGGACTTGCCCACACAATGTTACAATTGCCTGTTTGTCTGTTCTCAGTTGTTTTGTGATATGAATGACGTCATACTATGCTTACCGTATTATAAACTTCGTCTCTTTATCCTTAGCCCTCAATACAATGTGAAGAAATAGACAATACATTAGCGATGGTACATGGTCATATGTTTGGAACCTGGTTTTATTATATACTTTGCAATAAAATACAACTAATATTTTACATGGGTTCACCAGAATAAGTTCTGTATATAGACCAAAGCTATTTTGTTTGGTTTTGCTGCCTCCTTAATGTATTATGTTCTAGTACTACTAATGTAAAACCTCAAATTTTTAGCGAGCTATGGAAAAAATGGTGGAACCGCCACCTTCTGAAGGTGGCGAGGCAACTATAACCGCAATGTCAGCTCTTGCTACAGTGGGTCAGTACCTGTCCACTAACAGTGCCAAAAGCACATTCCTACGTAATACTGGGTTGGTTGTTAAGGCAATATCGTCCAAACTGCCTCATGATCAAGATATGCAAGCTCAAAGCAATGTTGTATCTGCGCTCCAGACACAAGTCCATTCCCTAACAGAGACCCTTTGTGAAACAAGGAGAAACATTGCTCAATGTCGTCAAAATATGCATGGTTTTGAAACCATACTATCAGACTTTTGCTATGTTGTTTAAGAGCCTAGGGGAAATGAAGGCGAGGGTTATGGTGCTCCATCGGACAATACAGCATGAAAACATAACAGTCAAGTCAAATGAACTGAGCTTCTGAACTTCTGGTGGTGCATTTATCTGCTAGAGTGTTAAGTTTTATGCTAATCTTCCTTTTGTTATATAGTTGTAATTTGTTTTAGTGCGATACAAAATTTATTCTTAATGTGCAGCCACCGCCTGAATAAAACAACAAGCCATTTTTGTATAGTGTAGGGTGTTCTCTATATTTGCACTGGTTGGCGATCTTTGATGCCAAGTGGATGTAATCTGTGCAATCGCCTTAATAGCCTAGCGTTAGTTTCGGCCTTATTTATTTCCTAGTCTTCTTTTTCCCTGGTTTGCTAGTGGCCGCAACTACCATGGGCTATATACGGGCCGTAGGATCCATGGGTCTCCTACGGGCCGTCGATAAATGGGCCTGTAATCGGTGGGCCTCGGGCCGTCGGATAAATGGGTCTACATGGGCCATAATCGGGCGTAATTGGTATCGGCACAGCACGGTAACAGGTCGTAGGACAGCAAAGGCTTAATTCTCTTACAAGCATAACGGGTCGTTAATGGGCCAGAATATAGGATGGGCGGAAACGGTGCAACGGGTTAACAGGCCAGAAACAGGCCGACTCTTGCCATGGGCCGAATTTGGCCCATTAGGGTAACATGCCAGTAACGGGCCGACTCTTCCCATGGGCCAAATTTGGCCCATTAGTGGAACAGGCCAGTAATAGGCCGACTCTTGCCATGGGCCGAATTTGGCCCATTAGGGGAACAGGCGAGTAACGGTCCGGAAGTAATCGAGGGCCGAAAAGGAGCCTAAGAACGTATGTGCCGTCAATAGGCCGAAAGGTGACACGGGCTGGAAACGGGCCATGTAAATCACGGGCCGTTAACGAGTATAAAGAAAATTACTGTTCATTATGGGCTAGAGTCACCGTGGGCCATTACCTCGGCCGGCCTATTATGGCACACGAAAATCTTGTGGGCCTTTACCTGGGCCGGCCCATTATGGCCCGCGAAATATTGTGGGACTTTAGCTGGGCCAGCCCATTATGGTCCGCAAAATCTCGTGGGCCTTTAGCTTTGCTGGCCCATTATGGCCCGCAAAATCTTCTGGGCCTTTAGTTGGGCCGGCCCATTTAAACTTGTCGGGCCGTGCCACGTGTCGACGTATCATATGCGCCTTTTGTCCAGTGAGTGGATGACATCTGTCCCGACGATGAGCCGACACGTGTTTCCTCTAGCCAATGATGATTTTACACGTGGAAAATCCCCATTGGTCGGGGCTATTAACAGGTTATCGGATCCAAAACCCGACCTGATAGCTTAACGGCGTTCCGTTACGGTGGATGCCACGGGTCTGTCTCCCTTGACGAAAGCACTTCTGTGACGCGCGATTTATCGTCATGGATGTGGACACTTCCGTGATGATAATTTTGGTAATGTCATGGAACACTTCTACGACAGCACAGGTATGACTATCTTGATTCTATCATAAATTTGTCATGGATGTACATGCATGAAACAAAAGCGACCTACTGTGACAAACATGTATCATCACGGAAGTGCTTTTTTTGTAGTGAGCCCCGCCCTGACACGTGGCTTGCACGGCAGGGCTGCGAGGTGTATCTGGGCACTCGTGTGCCAGCGCGGGACTCACGAGGCCCTACCTCAAGGCGGGTTGCGCCTGGTCTTGAGTCTTGGTGACTCCATGTCCCTACAAGGCGGTTAGATGCAAGCACTCTACGTCCTTAGGTCCCGGCCCTCGAGCGAGCTCAGCCACCGCTAGTATGCCAGGTCGCGATGTCGTTGTCAAGGCCAGGGGGTGAGGGCTGGAGAGCCAGTAAGAGCTCATGAGTCGCGATGCTCAGGAGCCCCCTTTTAATGTGCAAGCAAATTGCATAGGGCGAACGGACCCGTGGCCGGTGGTGATCAAGCAGTTTGCAGGTTAGGCACGAAGAGCAGATCGACTGGGATAAATGCAGGAAGATACATGCCACTAGGTCTGGCCCGAGAGGCGTGGGGATGATGTAACCCGAGGGGCGCCCCCAACAAGGTAAGCTAGAGACATAAGCAGAAGGGATACATGCCACAGGGACGGACCCACGTGGCTTGGGAATGATGCAGCCCGAGGGGCGCTCCCAGCTTAAATGAACTTGGAAGATCTCACCTGGTTCTGTAGACGAAGTAGAGTTGGTGCAGTTGAAGCCATGCGTTGAAGGAATGACTCCTCATGAGCCGCCGGGACCCTGAGCCTCGGGAGGCTCTGGGAACTCGGGAGGTTCCCTGAAGACCGTCGCCATCTCCTCCAGAATAGCGTGGAACCTGGCCTCCTGAGCCGCCAGGACTTGCCGCATGCTATGCTGATAGGACGACGCCACGCTCGGCAAGCCGAAGGGCATGCGAACGAAGCTGTGTGGTGGACCTTCACAGCGGCCCGCACGCGATGGCCAGAAATGTTCCTGAGATGCGGCCCTGTTGAGCCCTGGGATGTCGACGCAGGTGCGCAGCTCAGCACCCTCGCCTGGATGGTGAGCCACACTCTGTGAGTGGCTGTCACCACGCATAGCTCTTGCGTCTTGTAACTCTTGGGTGGTTTTGGTGATGAACTCCTGGGTGGTGGGCACTCCTTGCCCCATACCTTCCTGAGGAAAACATACTGTGAAGCATGCTTCCAAGTGGTGCCCAAGCGCCTCCCTCGTGGGATTGGCAAGGTCTGAGGCCCTCCAGAAGAGAGCCCCTGAGCCCTGCCCGAGGAGGGCGCCGGGTGCGCTTTCCTATGCAGTGGAGGGAGGCGCCCCTGGAGCGGGTGCTGATCCTGACGAGGCTCCTGATGCGACGCCATCTTCTTGTGGTCCTGCGCGGCGCGGTAGCTTCTTCTTGGGGACGGTCTCCGGAGGGCCTTCACTTCTGCTGTCAGGGTTGTCGATTACCACGGCTTGGAAGGCGCGCTCAAGGGAGCACACCGCATCTCTTTCTTCACATGGGACCGTGATGATCCCTGAAGAAACATCTGAGACCCCCTACCCAAGATCGAGAGCTACGCCCCTGGCCATCAGGCCAGTTTGGAAATTTGAACTACACGGCCGACATCCGCGGAGACTTGATATTCAACGGATTCGAGCCCATGTCGGACACGCCGCACAGTCTCCATGAGCATGATGTAAATCTGCCGTCGGACAGTGTTTGGGAGATCGCATCCGCAACTACTCCGGCCGTTAATCTGGAGAAAATCACGCCATCCGAGAGCGGAGGGATAGACCCCACCATGGAGGCCGCACTCTCAGTGGTGATAGAGCCGGATACTGACCTCACCCCTTACGAGAGCTGTGTCGCCGAACCACTGGATTCATCTCAGACCACGGACTCCGAGCCGCTTACATCCGTGCCCGTCGAATCCGACTGGGCGCCGATCATGGAGTTCACCTCTGCGGATATCTTTCAGCACTCACCTTTCGGCGACTTGCTAAATTCATTAAGGTCTCTCTCCCTGTTAGGAGAACCTTGGCCGAACTATGTCCGACTAGATTGGGATGCGGACGATGAAGAAATTCGCTGCCCACCCACCACCCACTTAGTAGCCACTGTCGACGACTTAGCCGACATGCTCGACTTCGACGGTATGGATGACGAAGCCGGAGAAGAACAGGAACCACCACCCTCAGGGCACTGGACCGCCACCTCATCATATGATATATACATGGTGGACACCCCCAAAGAAGCCAATGGCGACCCCTCCAAGAAGCAATCCAAGCGCCGACATCAGCGGCGCTGCTCTAAGTCCCACCACAGCAAAAGCAGTGATACCGGCACGGGAGATAATAACACTGTGGATAGTGCCGAAGACAACAACAATCCCCTTCAGCACGATGTAGAGCTGGAGGACGAACAAGCTAGCCCTCCAGAGCAGGCAGCAGATGGAGAACCGTAGGAGGACAATTACATGCCTCCCTCCGAAGACGAGGCGAGCCTCGGCGACGACGAATTTATCGTGCCTGAGGACCCCGTCGAGCCAGGGTGCTTCAAGCACCGGCTTATGGCCATGGCAAATAGCCTGAAGAAAAAGCAGCAACAGCTTCAAGCTGATCAAGACTTGCTAGCAGACAGATGGACCGAAGTCCTCGCGGCCGAGGAATACGAACTCGAGCGCCCATCCAAAAGTTACCCAAAACGCAGGTTGCTACCTTAACTCGAGGAGGAAGCATTGAAACCTCATTCACGAGTGTACGATGCGGCTGACCGGCCACTACGCGGCCGAGCCAGAGAGGCGTTTCAGCCTAAAGTTCAACTCGCACCCCGTCGCCACTCAATCAAAAATACCAAGGCACAGGGCAACACAGAGGACCTGCGAGACATATTAGACAGTAAGGCTAAAATCGCAAGATCAATATACGGGAAACGGGCACGCGCGCCAACACGGGACGGTGATCGTCACGTCGGATACACCAAGAATAAATCCGTCCGGGCCGAATACAGCAGACACGACTCATACGAACTGCGTCAGGATATAGCCCGGCACAGAGGGGCCGCACACCCCCTATGCTTCGCTGATGAAGTTATGAATCATGAATTCCCGGAGGGTTTCAAACCCATAAATATCGAATCATACGATGGCACAACAGATCCCGCTGTATGGATCGAGGATTTTCTCCTTCACATCCACATGGCTCATGGTGATGATCTACATGCCATCAAGTAACTCCCACTAAAACTCAAAGGACCAGCTCGACATTGGCTGAAAAGCTTGCCAGCAGATTCCGTAGGCAGTTGGGAGGATCTGGAGGACGCATTTCTTGACAACTTCCAGGGCACTTATGTGCGGCCACCAGATGCTGATGACTTGAGCCACATAACCCAGCAGCCAGGGGAATTGGCCACACAATTCTGGACACGGTTCTTGACCAAGAAAAACCAAATTGTAGATTGTCCGGATGCAGAGGCCCTAGCGGCATTGAAACATAACATCCGTGATGAGTGGCTCGCCCGCCAGCTCGGCCAAGAAAAGCTGAAATCTATGGTAGCCCTCACAACACTCATGACCCGCTTTTGTGCGGGCGAGGATAGCTGGCTGGCTCGCAGCAACAACACATCAAGGAATCTGGACACTTCGGATACCAAAGATGTTAACGGTAGGCAACGTCGTAACAGACCAAAGCGCCGCAATAATGGCGATAACACCAAAGATACGGCAGTCAATGCCGGATTCAGAGGCTCTAGATCAGGTCAGCGGAAAAGGCCATTTAAAAGAAATACTTCGGCTCCGTCCAGTCTGGATCGCATATTGGATCGCTCGTGTCAAATCCACGGCACCCCCGACAAGCCAGCCAATCACACCAACAGAGAATGCTGGGTGTTAAAGAAGGCCGGCAAGTTAAATGCGGAAAACAAGGACAAGGGGCTGCACATCGATGACGAGGAGGAGCCCCGACCGCCGAACACAGGAGGACAGAAGGGGTTTCCCCCACAAGTGAAGACGGTGAACATGATACACGCAACCCACATTCCCAAGAGGGAGCGGAAGAGCGCATTAAGGGACGTCTATGCGATGGAGCCCGTCGCCCCAAAGTTCAATCCATGGTCTGCTTGCCCGATCACCTTCGATCGCAGGGACCACCCCACTAGCATCTGTCATGGCGGATCTGCCGCACTGGTCCTAGACCCCATCATTGACGGATTTCACCTAACTCGAGTCTTTATGGACGGTGGGAGCAGCCTGAACCTGCTTTATCAGGATACATTGCGAAAAATGGGTATCGATCTATTGAGGATCAAACCCAGCAAAACTACCTTTAAAGGCGTCATCCCAGGTGTAGAGGCCCATTTCACAGGCTCAATCACACTGGAAGTGGTCTTCGGATCACCGGACAACTTCTGAAGCGAAGAGTTAATCTTCGACATCGTCCCGTTCCGTAGTGGCTATCATGCACTACTTGGACGAACAACATTTGCAAAATTTAATGCAGTGCCGCATTACGCATATCTCAAGCTCAAGATGCCAGGACCCAGGGGGTCATAACAGTAAATGGAAACACAGAACGCTCGCTCCACACGGATGAGAACACTGCGGCCCTTGCAACAGAAGCACAAAGCAGCCTATTAAGGCAGGCCACTCATTCGGCGTTACAGCCCCTGGACACCTTCAAGCGAGTCTGAAACAAGCTGCAACAGGATCGCCTGGCACGATCAGAGCTCTCCTAGCAATTCGGCCCCCGTCCCAGTCCCAATGAAGCGACGAAATTCGTGCCGCGCCTACATAACTACGCACTGAAAATACCATGGATATAGGCGGGGCACGATCCGGTCACGTCCCGCATTGTGGCTTAACCACACTAGGGGCTGTATACCTTTGTCATTTCTTTTTTCTTTCAGGTCCTAACTCTCCGGAAGCCCTTTCCGACAGTAAGATTGCCGGACACATTTCGGAAGCAACATCCAAGGTGGCAAGAAGCTAAGATGAACACGGGAACCCCCAGGTGGTCTCTACTAATAATCGATATACCCGCTTTTCACTATTCACACGCAGCTTGCCCTGGGATAGGACATTTCGAATTGTCCTACTTTATGCTTATTGCAACAATTGTGCCAGTACGCTTCGATGTATTATTCAAAACAACAATGCATATCATTAATCTGTAATTGCATTATTTAAGTTCTTTTCTTTCTCTTATATGCCCATTTACGACAATCCGCACCCCCACGTTCGGGTACGGTTAGTTCGCCAGGGGCTCTCGTTTACCCCATAATACGGTGCAAGAATTCCGAACACTTTCGATAGTGCGGCACCCCGAACTTATAGCATTATATGCATCAGCTCCGAATCATGTCTTTGGTCAAATGTTGGGTTGCCCGGCTCTCATGCTTTGGTACCTTACGTTCCGCTATATCGGCTATGGTAGCGGTGGGAGAACTACTGCGATTGTGTCCCAGTTCTTCCGGACGAGCACCTCAGTAGATAAAGCCAAAAACTGACTGTCATGATAAGGCGAGAGACTGGTCGCTGTTCGAGAGGTCTCAAGTCCTTAAAGACTTTTTCCGCTTTGGGCGAGGAGTCGGCCTTGTCCGGCTTAAGCGTGTATAGCGCCCCAAATTCGGCCCTCCGAATACCAGGGGCTTCACCAAAATTTGAAATCATAGACTTCTATGGCTAAGTGAGAGTGATAAAGCATTATAGTCCGATTGCCTAGTTCATTGCACTGAACACCTCCCTCGAAGGACCCAAAATCGGGATAAAGAGTTCTCAGGTTCATCCCGAACACCCCAGTACTAGTTACATGGGGGCAGAAGCCGACGACTAGCCAACTCTAAGATTTTATAAACGGCTGCACAGAAGGTAATATTTTAAATTAAAGAAAGCGTCCCATGGTGCACATGAACTCGTTTCATATTACAGGATCACATGAGCATGTTAATTCAAAAATTACATCCTTGGCACACTCATCTGCCACTAGGCGGGAACCCTTCAGGACACTCTCAAAATAATTCTCGGGGCGGCGATGCTCCTTGCCCTCTGGCGGCCCCTCCTTCACCAGCTTCACGGCGTCCAGCTTCGCCCAGTGCACCTTCGCCTGGGAAAATGCCCTACGTGCACCCTCGATGCAGAAGGACCGCTTGATGACTTCAAGCCGTGGGCAGGCTTCCACAAGCCGCCTCACCAGACCGAAGTAGCTACTGGACAGGGGCTTGCCAGGCCACATCCGGATTATAAGGCCCTTCATGGCCTGTTCGGCCGCCTTGTGAAGCTCGACCAACTGCTTCAGCTGGTCGCTCAAGGGCACGGGGTGTTCGGTCCCAGTATACTGAGACCAGAACAACTTCTCCGTCGAGCTCCCCACCTCATCTCGGTAAAACTCCGCGGCATCCAGTACACTGCGGGGAAGATCTGCAAACGCTCCTGGAGAGCTCCGAACTCGGGTAAGAAAAAGGAAATTCTCCTTCATGAGCTTCCTTTGCATAATGAATGCCTTACCCGTTGATATCTTCTTCGCCGTGTCAATCTCCTGGAGGGCCTTGTGGGACTCGGCCTTGGTGCTCCGGATGCTTTCAAGCACCTGTGTGAGCTCGGACTCTCGTGCCTTAGATTCAAGCTCCAAGGACTCGTGCTTTTTGGCAAGAGCCTCGAGCTCTTGCTGCACCTCGCCTACTTGGGCTTCTTGTTTCTCCCGTTCAATGTGTTCTTTGGCCGCTTTATCTTCGGCCTCATACAACGCCTTCCACTGGGTCGCCACCTTGGTCGTGGCCCCTGGCAAACCCATGATGATCCTATTATTTTAATCCTGAATTTCTTTTTAACTATATAGACAGGGGTATTTCTTACCTTTGTTCTCTTCGAGCTGCCTCTTGGTAAGGCCGAGCTCGTCCTCGGACCGCTTCAGGTCCTGCTTCAGCGCAGCGACCTCTGCCATACGTGCGGCAGCTGCCAGTAGTGAAGCCTGCACATACACATAGACATACTCTAATTAGACTCTTGAGCTATCATTTGATCCTCTATTTGGCTTTTCTTCGCGAATGCTGAATAGAGCATCAGGGGCTACTATCTATGCGGTAATATTTTCTTATATTTTGATTTCTTACCTCAAAGCCTGTTAGGAGGCTGGCGCAAGCTTCTGTCAGTCTATTCTTGGCAGACTGAACCTTTTCGACCACCGCACTCATAATAGTGCGGTGCTCTTCATCGATGGAAGCGCTGTGAAGCGCTTCCAGCAAGTTGTCCGGTGCCTCTGGTTGGATAGAGGACACCGGCACGGATGGTTGGCCCCCTTTGCGGGGGACCGCCCGCCGGAGTCCGGAACCATTGGAGGTTCCGACGCAGTGTCCGGCTAGGGCCCGAACTCAAAGCCCGTAGGAGCCTCGCTCCCTTGGTACCCAGGGTCCGGGAAGTCACCTTGAGGCACCCATAGGACCACCTCCCTTTGGCTCGGTGCCTTTCGAGACAACACTTCAGCGTTGTCCGTAGGGCGAGGGGTGGTAGCGGTCGGGAGAGAACCGCTGTTCATGTCCGACGAGTCCAGGGAGCCGCTCGACGAGGATACGTCGAGATGAGCTCGGGACAGACTGCATAATCATGTTCGGCATGAGGTGAGGCAATGTAATAAAACATACCATGAAGTACTATGGTGCCCGGACACTTACGATTTCGCCAGGGGCTTGGCCCTGGGTAGCCACTCGTTGCTGCAGTCAGTGGCCGTCATGGCGCAGTCTGGAGGGAGGATCCTTCTCTTCTTGGACCCTTCGGCCTCCCTGGATGGGGCGACCTTCCTTTTCTTGTCTCCCCCGGCTGGGGAGCGGGAGAACTTTTCTCCTCCTCCTCGTTTACATGGGAGGAGTGTGCGTCGGAGTCATCGTCCGATGACTCCGATACAACCGTACGCCGGAGACCTTTTCGGGTCCCCGCGGTCTTCTTCTTGGACTTCTTTGCCGGCACCTCGTAGGGTGTCGGAGTCAGCATCGTCGTTAGAAGAGCGTCTGCAGGATCTTCGGGCAGCGGGGCTGGGCTATCGAGCTGCTCCGCCGTCTTTATCCAGTCCTATTAATGACATGGGAGCCTAGATCCTACACATAACTAAACCTGGGCAAATAAATACCCTGAAAAATATAAAAGCTTACCGGACCGGCGTGGCGCTTTGCGCTGAGTCCGCGGTCTTCGGTGAGAAGGGGAGGGATCTCAGCGCTCTTGAACAACACCCTCCAGACGTCCTCGTGCATCGTGTCGTAGAGCTGTCGCAATGTCTGGTGCTTGGCCGAGTCGAACTCCCACAAATTGAATGCCCGCCGTTGGCACGGAAGGATTCGGCAGAAGAGCATAACCTGGACCATGTTGACAAGTTTAATTTTCTTGTTCATCATGTTCTGGATACAGGTCTGGAGTCCGGTTAGCTCTGCTGAAGAACCCCAGGACATGCCCTTCTCTTTCCAGGAGGTGAGTAGCGTGGGGATTCCAGATCGAAATTTGGGGGCCGCCACCCAGTTGGTGTCGCGCGGCTCGGTGATGTAGAACCACCCCGATTGCCACCCCTTTATGGTCTCCACATAGGAGCCTTCGAGCCAGGTGACATTTGCCATTTTGCCCACCATGGCCCCTCCGCACTCCGCCTGCTGGCCGACCACCACCTTCGGTTTGACATTAAAAGTCTTCGGCCACATGGCGAAATGGGTGTCGGTGTCAAAACCGGCAGATCTCGGGTAGGGGGTCCCAAACTATGCATCTAAGGATCGATGGTAACAGGAGACAGGGGACATGATGTTTACCCAGGTTCGGGCCCTCTTGATGGAGGTAATACCCTACGTCCTGCTTGATTGATATTGATGAATATGAGTGTTACAATAGTTGATCTTACCACGAGATCGTAGAGGCTAAACCCTAGAAGCTAGCCTATGGTATGATTGTATGTTTTTCTATCGACTAGCCTGGCCCTGGTTTATATAATGCACCAGAGGCCTAGGATAACAAGAGTCCTAGGCGAATACGCCGGTGGGGGAGGAGTCCTTGTCTTGACCACCAAGTCTTGTGGAATCTTCCTTGTATGCGGCACCTGTCCGAACTGGCCCATGAGTGTACAGCCATGGGGGTCCTCGGCCCAATCTAACAGATCGGGAGATGACGTGGTGAGTACCCCCTAGTCCAGGACACCGTCAGTAGCCCCCTGAACTGGTCTTCAAGTTAGGGACGCTCCTCAATTCTTTCGAACTGTTCTTCATCTTCGATTGTCGGTCTTGAAAACTGGTTCAACAAATATTCTCATCTTCGAGCTGGTGGATCGCCGAAATGCATTCGACAAGTTTACACGTCGGGTATCCGAGGAGCCCCTTTAAGTTTTCGGCCTTTATCAATGCCTTGTTATTTTTATGCCACACCTCAGGTTTGAAGTTGTTCCTGGGAGGCAGTGTCCTCTTGCATCCGAGCTCTAATGCCGGACTGCATTCGAGGTATCTTTTGCAGCCGAGCACCAATGCCGGACCGCTTCCGAGCTCCAACGCCGGAATGTATCCGAGCTCTAACGCTGGACTATGTCCAAGCTCTAACACCGGACTATATCCGAGGTGTCATAGATCACCTTTGTTCAAAAAAGTTGAAAGAGTTTAGCTGAGCTTAATGCCGGGAATGCCCTCTATGGAGCCAGCCACTGGCGCCCGAGCTTTATGCCGGAATGCTTCCGGGGTGGTGCACCACCCCAACTGTGGGCCGATTTTTTGTCAATATTTTTAATTGGTGCAATTTATTCTCTGCCGATATATAGAGCCAGTAGCCCTCAAGGTGTGTATCGGTCTAAAACGTGAGATGCACCTGAAGGATGACATGCGACCGCTGATCCCAGTAGCCGCTGAGACTCAGGTTGATTTGCAAAATCAGTCTGAGGATCAACTCCTAGCTCGGCAGAATACTTCGGGACACAAAAAGCGGTGTGCAGAGTCCTCGAGACTCAGGTTGGGTGCGACCGACCAACCCAAGGTTCAAATCTCCTCGGAAACTGTATTGCTCTTAAAATTTTATGCATTGGACAGGCAATGCAATAGCCCCCGAGACACTGGTCGGGTGGTAACATCAGATCAGGGGATCGATGTGCCCCTTTAATATTTGTAAATAATAAACCCAAAGCCCAGTAGCCCCCGAGCCTTAATGCGGGCACGAGTGGCCGAATTAAGGATCGATATCCATAGTAAAATCACAAATTATGTGTAATGACTCTATGTATCCAAGTACTTTATGTCATTAATGCTCGGATCCGCATTGTACAAAACTTTGTTGACCGACCATCGGCTTCCACCTCCTCGACTAGTAGCCAAGGAGTGTTTGTCCTACTTTATAAAGCCTTTATGAGGGCAAAGATTTACGAAAAACAAGGCAATCTGGCCATACGGTTTTATAAACAAAGGTACACAGAGAGATATGTTATATTACTGTTTAACATAAGAAATGTCTTCCAAAGAAAATAGTCCCGCTATCGGTTCCTTTCTTTAGATTGTCATGCTAAGCATGATCATGAAACCTTGGCTCTAATGTAAGAGCAAAATATTGAGGATTTAGTTTGGGAGGCCAGTTACTAGCCCCCAGTAGTGTTCGACGACAGTCGAGGTCAAGCCGTAAACACTTCGGCCAATGTTATGAATGACCCATCATTTAACACAGTCATCGGATCACTGACCAGTTTACGCTTATTTGTGACAGTCAGTTTTTGGCTTTCTCCATTGAGGTGCTTAACCATGTGAGCTAGAAGCACAATCGCAGTGGTTCTCCCTTTGCACAACTAGCCGAACAAAGCGGAACGTAGGAGGCAAGCGTAGGAGCCGGGCAACCCAACTATTGACCGAAGACACATTTCAAAACCGATGCATATATAGCAATATCCGAGAATGTTTTTGCCGAATCTCTAAAGGTGTCCGGCGTTGCACTGCGAGACTTGTGCTGAAAACGCACAAATAGTTTAAAAGTGCCAAAAGCTTGGAAAACCAAAAAACGTCAGTAAAAACATGACGTCCGAACAAGATCAAGTGTTCGGTGCCAATACGAAAATTGGAAGAGAAAAAAATGTGTGCTTCTATCGTGTTTTGAGAAGGACCAAGAAGAAAACACATTTACAGCTCATATATAAATTTTAGGAGCCGCCAAGTGACTTGGGTAAAAGAATTTTATATATAATGAATGTATGTACCGAAGTACTTATATCATATATGTGTTCACCCGAACTTTAAACGCGTCTTAACCGACTGTCGGCTTCTCCCTCTTCGGACAAGGGCCGAAAAGTGTCATGTACTCCGCCTGTTAAGAGTATCGACGGTGTTTCCGATGACCAGACAATCAGGCCATAAGGCTGTAACAGACAAAGCGCGCTCAAGGAACTTATGCTATATTACTAACGAAGTGTAAGAAGCATCTTCGAAGAAAATAGTACCGCCACCGATACCTTTCTTCAGTGCTCATTATTACTATGAGACTTGTGCAATAGATTTTTTGTACTCATAAGTTCCGTTGTGTGCCGACCATGATTGAAAACAATAAGAGCACTAGCTTTTGGCTTCACCCAGTCTGAGGTCAGAGCTCGGATGACCCGGTCGTGACAATCGCAGAGGTGCTCCCTTTACTCCCTAGCCGAACGATCAGGAACGTAGGGGTAAACACAGGAGCGAGGCAACCCAGCTTGAAAATTGCTTAGGTCAATATGGTGCATATTGTGGCATACACACGAACAAGGAACGAAGCCGTACAAGTATAATAATATGCAAGAGGAAAAGCTCCATCAAGGGAGCCCCCAAATAAACGGGGTATTTGAATAAGCGACTCACAAACAAAGTTATGACAAGGAACTTTGTCCCAAACAACTTTGTGCCGAAAAGTATAATGCTTGGTCGAATGGAACAAAATTTAAAACTAAAAGTTTTTGAGCATGAAAGCGACTTAGCTGGTTAAGGTGCTCCATGTTGATAACGCAGGCCGAGATTGTGGCGGGACGAGATCCCAGCCCCCAAGCCGGTCCCGAGATGTCCGAGTAAAGAACTCGGCTTGATGAAGTGGTGACACAGCATAGTCGATGGGTGAGGTGAAAACCCCAGTCCGACCGCGGCGACGGAGCAGGCCGGCAGTGTGACGCCAAAGCCCCCAGCGTGTGTTAATGAAGTGATGATGAAGCCCTCGGTCAGCCGAGGTGACGTGGTACATCGGTACGCCGCGGTGACAGCGCTGCCCGATTATCTACCTGTGCACAAAAAATGGTGCAAGCCGGGGATAATAGGAATAATAAAAAAATGTTGCATAATCAATAATTTATGCAAAGTGAGTAATAAAAGAAATATGGCCTGTGCGCCAAACACTCGATGAGGTAGAGCTCTCTCGGCGATGCCGAAGTCCCCGAGGCAACCGAACATGTCGGTTTGGAAACACGACCAACAAGGTGATCACGCAAGCCGATTTACGCCGATTAGGACGACGACGTCGGCTTGCCGAACAGACCACGTGACGCAGTCGAAGTCGATCACCTACACACATAAAATAGTGCGGTCCAGAAAGGATAATTGCTTTTCGCAAAAATAATTTATTGAAAGAGATGTGGCCTGGCCCTGAAGTCATGTCGATGCAGGGCGTCGGCGTGACGCGGTGAAGACGTGGCCAAGCCCGAATTCGCAGGTTGGTCTGAGTTCCAGATGCGGCATTCGCCGAACTGTATACGAAAAATGACTGAACCACCACGCGGCCGTTGTTAATGCGGCCACCATTTGATAGACCTGTGTATAGATGATGAAACAAACCGGAGTAATAATTCTTGGGAAAAATAAACCCAAGCAAAAAAATACTAGGATTAATAGCACCTGGTTTATCTGTTGTAGCAATCTGGAGAAAGGTTACTCCCAAAATTGGGGCTCAATCCGCACACCCATTGCGTGATGGGTGATGAAGAAGTGGCATGGCAATACTAGCAAAGGTTGGCTCGCCGAGGAAAAGCCCGTGGTCCAGCTAATGTGATGAAGCTAGTCGGCCGGTGACGTCGAAGTCTCCGAAGTAAGTTGATGAAGAGATGGTGAAGCCCTCGGTCTAGCCGAGGAGACGAACCAGGTCGGTAAGGAGAAGTTGCAGCTGCCGTGTCAGCCGAGGTGTTGAAGCAATTCAGCATGATGGACATCGTCTTGAAGAAGCAACAGTGCGGTCATGCCGATGTAGGTCATAACTTGTGACGCGGTCAATGCCGGCTTGATGAACTGACCATGCGGCGATGCCTGTGTTCCCGCTCCATGTATTCCATGGGGCGGCGATGTTGGTGATGATTTATCCTTGGTGATTCCGAACTCTTGTTCGCTTGTCGAGATGATGATTCGATGTAGTTGAGCTTGGCTCAAAAGGCGACGACGTGTCTAGCGCAGGTCGGTAGCAGTGGAGCAGTATTGCCGGACTGGTTTGACACCAGTATGATAGTGAAGATTACCTCAGAGGAGGCTTAAAAATGTTATGGGCATGTGTTTAAAAACAACATACAATACCATAGGAGAAAATTCCTTTAGGAAGGTTGTCCCACATCATGTTCATAAAGAAACATGAATTCGGGTCGGATCCGTATTCGTGTAGAAAACAGACCTGAAAAGTGATGCACTAATCGGAAGGTTCCCGGAGTTTGGACGGTCGGATCAATCTGAAATTTTGAGTGGTGTTAGATATAGGAATTCCGCAGCCAATCAACGGTTGGATCTTCCAAAGGACATCCGAGCTAAGTGCTAGATACCACGCGCTAAACTCGTCCAGATTCCCGTCCAGATTTGATAGGGCTCCGGTATATCGTAGATTGTCGGAGATTCCTCCATCGTAACTCGGCGAAATTTTGCATGGTTCTTGTAGACTCAATTATGCATAATTGCACCAAAGGGATCGTCAAAGCGATTCTCTAAGAGGTGGTGGGAGTGGATACAAGTTTGCTGTTTGGAAAAACAGCACGGTCGCCCGAGGGCAATGTTGACGTTGAGCCCCCGAGCTCCATGGATGATTCCTCCATGATCTTGATAGAGATCGGAGTTGATGTTTGATGAGGGCCTCGTCCGAACATGGTGATCCGAACACGGGGCGCAGTTCTTGGTCGAACCAAGGTGACCAATCGAGCTGGTGACGAAGATGCCGAAGTCGCAGTTGATCTGCAGGCGAGCCATCGATCCTTTGCCGATCACACAACAGAACTCTCAATGAAAGCACCATTGTCGGTGTCAAAACCGGCAGATCTCGTGTAGGCGGTCCCGAACTATGCATCTAAGGATCAATGGTAATAGGAGACAGGGGACACGATGTTTACCCAGGTTCGGGCCCTCTTGATGGAGGTAATACCCTATGTCCTGCTTGATTGATATTGATGAATATGAGTGTTACAATAGTTGATCTTACCACGAGAGTAGAGGATAAACCCTAGAAGCTAGCCTATGGTATGATTGTATGTTTTTCTATCGACTAGCCTCGCCCTGGTTTATATAATGCACCAGGGGCCTAGGATAACAAGAGTCCTAGCCGAATACGCCGGTGGGGGAGGAGTCCTTGTCTTGACCACCAAGTCTTGTGGAATCTTCTTTGTATGCGGCACCTGTCCGAACTGGCCCATGAGTATACAGCCATGGGGGTCCTCGGCCCAGTCTAACAGATTGGGAGATGACGTGGTGAGTATCCCCTAGTCCAGGACACCGTTAATGGGGCTTGATGCGGAGGAAGGCCTCGTACACGATGATAAACGCCGAGATGTTGAGGATGAAATTGGGGGCCAGATCATGAAAATCCATCCTGTGGTAGAACATGAGCCCGCAGACGAACGAGTGGAGGGGAAATGCCAGTCCGCAGACGAAGTGGTGAGAAAGACTACCCTCTCATGGGGTTCAGGCGTAGGGACGATCTGCCCTGCATTTGGCAGCTGGTGCGCGATATCCGCGGACAGGTATCCGGCTTCCCGTAACTTTTTGATGTTCTCCTCTGTGACGGAGGAGACCATCCACTTGCCTCCTTCTCCGGACATACTTGGAGTGGTTTGAGAAGAAGAACACGAGCTTGGGCGCTAGAGCTCGAGTGTGCGGAATGGGTAGGCGAGGAAGAAGAAGGCGTGGGTGAAAGAAAGTAAATCCTTGTCCCTTTATAAGGACAGAAGAGGTGATATGTCTCCCCACTTGCCTGGTAAAACCGCTTATTCCCCAGGCGCCGCAATTGATGGCGCGGTTGGGTTACCCACGTCCGTATTGATGAGAATCCCGTGATATGGAGAACACGATCTGTCCTTTGACAAGACGTGTCAAGAAAACCGCCTCGTGATATGTGCGGAGCTGGTTGAGAAAAACGGTTCGAATAATGACCGGGCCATGGCTTGATGTCATGCTGTCAAAACGTGTCAGCATATTAGATTTTTGGAAATATTATTCTCTCTACGGTGGTATGTGGAACTTATTTTGCAGGGCCAGACACTATCCTTGTATTCAAAACTCTTCCATGGTGTATTCGGAGGAGGAACCCACCTTGCAATGCCGAAGACAATACTGCATGCTGGACTCATTGTCATTGAAGCCTGGTTCAGGGGCTACTGAGGGAGTCCTGTATTAGGGGGTCTCCGGACAGCCGGACTATATCCTTTGGCCGGACTGTTGGACTATGAAGATACAAGATTGAAGACTTCGTCCCATGTCCAGATGGGACTCTACTTGGCGTGGAAGGCAAGCTAGGCAATACGGATATGTGTATCTCCTCCTTTGTAACCGACCTTGTATAACCCTAGCCGCCTCCTGTGTCTATGTAAACCGGAGGGTTTTAGTCCGTAGGACAACATACAATCATACCATAGGCTAGCTTCTCGGATTTGGCCTCTCTAATATCGTGGTAGATCAACTCTTGTAACACTCATATTATCAAGAACAATCAAGCAGGATGTAGGGTATTACCTCCATCAAGAGGCCCGAACCTGGGTAAACATCATGTCCCCGGCCTCTTGTTACCATCCGCCTTAGACACACAGTTTGGGACCCCCTACCCGAGATCCGCCTGTTTTGACACCGACAATCCCCCGCTTCCTAGCATCTTGAGGACATTGTAGCCATGGTGAGTGACTGCCATGAACTTGGCTAGGGCTGGATACCCAAGGATGGCATTGTACGGCAGGCGGACGTGCGCGACGTCGAAGTCGATGAGGTTGGTGCGGTAATTCTGGCGCTCCCCGAAGGTGACAGGCAGGCAGACTTTCCCTATCGGTGTGGTGGAACCGTCAGTCACTCTTGAGAAAGGCTTGGTCGGTTGGAGCTACTCATAGGGCACTTGGAGGCTGTTGAATGTGTCGGCGGATAGGACGTTGAGCCCTGCGCCGCCGTCGATGAGAGTCTTGGTGACTTGCACATTGCTGATGACTGGGGAGCACATCATAGGGAGTGTGCCAGCGGTGGCCGCGCACTTGAGCTGTTCGGCCGAACTGAAGGTGATGGTGCATTGGGACCACCGGAGCGGGAGCGTGGCCTCGAGTTTGGGAAGCGCCGCATTCACCTCGCGAGCGAACTGTTTGAAGACGCGCTGAGAGGCTGGGGCCTGAGCACCGCCCAGGATGCAAGCGATCACGCGCGGCTCCTGGAAGCCCCCAACCCCTTGTCCTGGTGTTGGTTGTCGTTCCTCCTTGGGGGCGGCAACGAGGGAAGACCGGCGTTACCCTGGGGGCGATCCTCGCGAGGCTGGTCCCTCCAGGAACCCCCGCGAGGTTGGTCCTGCCAGCGGTCCTCACGAGGCCAGTCACGCCACTCCTGGCGTGGGCCACGGTCATCCCAGCGTCCGCCGCCACATCCTCCTCCGCGGCCATTGCCCCGGTCCTTGCGCTCGGGGCGTCGACCGAAGCGTCCTTCCCGAATGGCCCTGAGCTCTTGACAGTCGCTGGTGTTGTGGGTGTTCAGGTTGTGGAAGGCGCAGAATGGATGGCCGTTCTTGGACGACTTGGGATGATCTCTCCCTCGCTTAGTGTTGAGCTCTACTGCGAGCACTACTGCCTCTTTGCGCTTCACGTCCTTGGCCTTCTTTTCCTCCACTCCTGCAGGTGGAAGCTCAAGGAGAGAGAAGCGCCCCTCCTCAGCTCTTGCGCACCTGGTCGCCAGGTTGAACAACTCCTGAGATGTGCAGATCTCCTCATGGATAGCTAGCTCTTCCTTCATCTTGACGTCGCGGACGCCGGCAGAGAACGCGGAGATGATGGCCTCGTCCATGACCTTGGGGATCTTGAGGCGGGTGCTGTTGAAGCCCTGGATGTACTTTTGGAGGGTCTCTCCCGGCTGTTGCTTGATGCGGCGTAGATCGCTCGCGACCGGATGGGCGGTCACGTGTGCCCTGGAGGTTGGCGACGAAGTGGCCGCGCATCTCGTCCTAGGAGGAGATCAAGCCATGATGCAGGTTCAGGAGCCAGGAGCGGGCCCCATCCTTGAGAGCCATGGGAAACCAGTTCGCCATGACTTTTTCGTTGCCGTTGGCCACTTCGATGCTCAACTCATAGAGCTGCAGGAACTCCACGGGGTCGGCGGTGTCGTCGTACCGAGGAGGCAGATCTGGCTTGAACTTGCCTGGCCACGCAACGCTACGCAGCTCAGGGGTGAAGGCGCGGCAGCCCGCCGTGGTTGCCGGGGCCCGCTTCGGAGGCGGGGCTTGGTCTTGGCGAGGTCCGCTCTGTGCCACTGCAGGCGGCGTGCGGTCTTGACGAGTTGGCGCGGGGAGTGCTGGTGCACCTTCTCGTGGCCGTGAGATTTCTTGGCAGCTCCTTTCTTCACGCACGGGCACCGGGCGCAGTGGGTCACGCCACAGTGGCGCGCGCCTTGGTGCCAAGGCACCGTCTTGGGGTAGAGGTAGTGGAGGCATGCCATGAGTCCCGTCGCCCGCGGCCTGTTGAGGGGGAGGCAGAGAGTGGGACAGCGCCAGGAAGCCCCACGTGGCACGGATGAGCTCGGCGACGCGGTCGAGCCACTCCTTGTAGACGTCATCGACGGGGCGATAACGCAGGAGCTCGTTCGCTGCGATGAGCGCGGCCCGCGCCTGCATGGGAGCGTGGTGCGCGTGAGATGAAGAACCAGCAGGGGCGAGTGATGGAGTAGAGGTGCGGCCGTCCTGTCGCATCGAAGGATGTTGCGAGGACGCCTACTGCTTGTTTCCCACCGGGCCGGTGGCAGCGTTGGTGGCGGGGGACGGAGAATGGCGAGACGGCTCGCCGACGGGAGCTGTCTGCGCGACGCGGGCGGCGAGGGCAGCCCGACGCTCAGCCCAAGCATGGCGAGCGTCTGCCATGGAGACGACGGAGCGACGGAGCGACGGAGCGACGCGTAAGCGGAAGGGAAGCTACGACGCACCCCTACCTGGCGCGCCAAATGTTAGATTGTGGGTTCTGGAAAACCCTTAAGTTTCGAACACTTGGGTGCGCGCGGAGTCTTTCCCTCCTACCAATCAACGCTCTAGCTCACTATATCTTGCGGACGAACTCGACGAACTCACAACACAGAAAGACACGGGGTTTATACTGGTTCGGGCCACTGTTGTGGTGTAATACCATACTTCAGTGCGGTGGTGGTGGATTGCCTCTTGGGCTGATGATGAACAATACAAGGGAAGAACAGCCTCCTGAGGTTGAGGTGTTCTTGCGCGTGTGAGCTTGTGGTGTGGGGTGGTCTGAATGATGATCTCCTCCCCTTCTAAGGTGGTGGCTAACCCTATTTATAGAGGCCGTGGTCCTCTTCCCAAATATCGAGCGGGAAGGGAGCCAACAATGGCGGGCTAATTTGAAGGGGGATAGCTAGTACAAGTTATCCTGACAAAAGTAGTCTTCGCCTACACAAAGCTCTGGTGGTGACGCCATCTTAGGCTCCACGATGACCTCCGTCTTGCAGTCCGTGGTCTTGGTCTTGTTGCACCAAAATGCAACCTTTGCCTGAGGCCTCGGTACTCCGCGGCTGCACTTGCCTCCTTTGCACCAAAGAGGAAACAAGGACACTCCACGCGCTGGCGCCCGGCTGGTGCCCGCCTGGTGTCGATCGTCATGGCTCATGTCACGAGAACCTCGCGAGGTTCGCCTCACTTTGATATCTACGCTCCTCGTGAGCCTACCTAGTTAGGCCTCTCCCAAGGAGGTCTTGCATCGTCCGCCTCACGAGGATTGGCCCCTCGCGAGGGTCTTGGATGCTTTGCTGGTGAAGATGGGCCGTTGGGCCTGCTGACTCCGCCACGCTGTGGGCCGCAGGCAGGCAAGTCTGGGGACCCCCGTTCCCAGAACACAGACAAACCCACGACTACCTCACACGCTGGGCCGAGCTGCACATCTCTTGCGAGGGCATGCATGAGGTGCAGGCCATTGAGTACTGATAATCCCCAAGTGAAGGGAATCATTATAGCAATTTCCAAAGGTGGAAGTGATAAGTATGGAGTGTCGAACCCACAAGGAGCTAAAGGTAAGCTCAATATTCTCTCAAGCCCTATCTGCCACTGATACGACTCTACGTAGACCGAACATTTGCTTCCAACTAGCAATGAGAAATAAAACTAGGTTGTGGGTATGAAGAGGATAACTTTGTATGATATCGGAGAGCGAAAATATAAAAGTAGGTGCTGTTATCATGAAGTTAGAATATATTACTAAATATTATAAATAGCGAGTGTGGAATAATGGTGGGTCGGTGTGTGGAATTGTCCTAGGCAATCGTTAACAAGACCGGTAATCACTATTGCAGTTTCATATGAGGGAGAGGCATAAGCTAACATACTTCCTCTACTTGGATCATATGCATTTATGATTGGAACTCTAGAAAGCTTCCGCAACTACTAAAGATCATTAAGGTAAAACCCAACCATAGCATTAAAGCATTAAGTCCTATTTATTCCCATACGCAACAACCCCCTTACTCGGGTTTGTGTTTCAATCACTCACCAACCCACTATAAGCGAATCATGAACGTATTGCAACACCCTACAGCGGGAACCCCTCACGCTTGCGCGACACGGAGGGTACCATAGGACAGCATCAAAGTAAAACATACAATTCATACCAATCTAGATCATCAATCAACCCAAAGACAAAAGATATCTACTCAAAACATCATAGGATGGCAACACATCATTGGATCATAATATGTGGCATAAAGCACCTTGTTCAAGTAGGGATTACAGCGGGGTGCGGGAGAGTGGACCGCGTAAAAGAGACGAGGATGGTGATTATGATGGTGATGTTGATGAAGACGATCACCATGGTGATGATTCCCCTCCCGATGGCACTCCGGTGCCACCAAGAGAGAGGAGGAGAGGTTCTCCCCCTTGTGCTTCCTCCTCCATGTCCTCCCCCCTAGATGGGGAGAGGTTCTCCCTCTGGTCCTTGGCCTTCATGGTGATGATGGCCCCTCCGGTATCCTCCTCCATGCCCTCCGGTGATGACGGCCCCCTCCGGTAGGGTGCCAGAGAGGGCCTAGATTGGTTTTCGGTGCCTACGGAGGCTTTTGGAGGCAGAACTCCCGATCTAGGTTAATTTTCCGAGGTTTATGTATTTATAGGAATTTTTGGCGTCGGTATCACGTCAAGGAGGTGCCCGAGGCGTCCACGAGGCAGGACCACACGCTTGGGGGGGGGCACCCTCGTGGACGCCCCAAGACTCTCCTGGCCCAACTCTTTTACTACGGGGTCTTCTTCTGGTCCATAAAAAATCGTCAAAAATTGGCACGTCAATTGGACTCTGTTTGATATTCCTTTTCTGTAAACTCAAAAATAAGGAAAAAACAGAAACTGGCACTGGGCACTAGGTTAATAGGTTAGTCCCAAAAAATCATATAAAATAGCATATAAATGCATATAAAACATCCAAGGTTGATAATATAATAGTATGAATACTTCATAAATTATAGATACGTTGGAGCCGTATCAGCATCCCCAAGCTTAATTCCTGCTCTTCCTCGAGTAGGTAAATGATAAAATAAATAATTTATGAAGTGTGAATGCTAGCAAGTGCATAAGTTTCATCAATGATAGTTTCAATCGCTTTTTTTAACATCATTATATATCATAACAGTAGCTCATCTTCATAAAACTTTTCATGATCAAGTAATAAGCTATTCACTTGTTAAAGTATAGATCATAAACTTTCTTGAAACTAACAAACTATATTCTCAGTCATCAAACAATTGCAATTCATCTTATTTTCAGGAAGGGTCTATGTTAGAGCATTGGTTTAGCAAACTCCACATACTCAACTATCATTTAATCTTTCACAATTGCTAGCACTCACGTGATATTTATGGGTTTAAAGTTTTAATCAGACACAGAGAAAGATAGGGGCTTATAGATTCGCCTCCCAACCTTTTACCTCAAGGGTAATGTCAACAATAATAGTTCATGATAACTTACATCCAATTGGATATATATCATGATCTTTACAGCACAATGTTCTTGCCAAAGGATAAAATGTAAAAAGGAAAGGTGAAGATCACCATGACTCTTGCATAAGGTAGAAGATAAAAGTAAAAGATAGACCCTTCGCAGAGGGAAGCAGAGGTTGTCATGCGCTTTTATGGTTGGATGCACAAAATCTTAATGCAAAAGAACGTCACTTTATATTGCCACTTGTGATATGGACCTTTATTATGCAGTCCGTCGCTTTTATTTCTTCCACATCACAAGATTGTATAAAGCTTATTTTCTCCACATTAATAGATCATACATATTTAGAGGGCAGTTTTTATTACATGCACCGATGACAACTTACCTGAATGATCTTACTCAATCCATAGGTAGGTATGGTGGACTCTCATGGCAAAACTGGTTTAAGGAATGTTTCGAAGCACAAGTAGTATCTCTACTTGGTGCAAAGAATTTGGCTAGCATGAGGGGGAAAAGCAAGCTCAACATGTTGGATGATCCAAGACAATATACTTTATTTCGGATATAAGAAAACATAACCCATTACGTTGTCTTCCTTGTCCGACATCAACCTTTTAGCATGTCATATTTCAATGAGTGCTCACAATTACAAAAGATGTCCAAGATAGTATATTTATATGTGAAATCTCTCTTCCTTCAATATTCTTTCATGAATTGTTCAAGTGACCAATTCTACGTTTGCTAACTTCCAATAAGTTTACTAACTATACTTAATCTATGTGAAGTCATTACTCCCCATGGTATAAGCATATGAAACATATATAAATTGAGATTTATGATATTCAATTCATTCAACCATTTACTCATCGGATATATGTGAAGCACGTGAGTAATGACAAACTACTCCAAAAAGATATGAGTGAAGGACACTGAGTAGTCAAATAATTAACTAGTGATGGGAGGATTATTTTTCATTTAAGATTTCAGATCCAATGATTTTACTCAAACAGCAAGTAAAATTGAAAATATGCTCCAAGCAAAACACATATCATGTGACGAATAAAAATATAGCTCCGAGTAAGGTATACCGATAGTTTTGAAGACGAAAGAGGGGATGCATTCCGGGGCATCCCCAAGCTTAGGCGCTTGAGTATTCCTTGAATATTACCTTGGGGTGCCTTGGGTATCCCCAAGCTTAGGGTCTTTCCACTCCTTATTCTCCCCATATCGATATCTCACCCAAAACTTGAAAACTTCAATCACACAAAACTTAACGGAACTTCGTGAGATAGGTTAGTATGATAAAGTGTAAACCATTCACCTTGGTACAGTCAAAGACAAAGATTGTAATTTTTATCACACAATGCCTACTGTACCATATCATTTCTATAATTTATATTGAGGAATATAAGTCATAGAAACTAGAAAACAAGCAAACTATGCAATGAAAACAGAATCTGTCAGAAACAGAACAGTCTGTAATCATATGAACACTAACCATACTTACGCTACTCAAAAAATTATGAAATAAATTGGTGGACGTCAGGAATTTGTCTATTAATCTTATTCAGAAAGAATCAGCGCCAAATCACTCTTCTGTAAAAAATGGCAGCTAATCTCGTGAGCGCAAAGTTTCTGTTTTTTACAGCAAGATCACATTAACTTTCACCCAAGTCTTCCCAAAGGTCTTACTTGGCACTTTATTGAAACAAAAGCTATAAAACATTATTACTACAGTGTATTAATCATTTAAACACACAAAAATAGTAAGTGTAAATATTGAGTTGTCTCCCAACAAGCGCTTTTCTTTAATGCCTTTTAGCTAGGCATGATGATTTCAATGATGCTCACATGAAAGATAAGACTTGAACATAAAGAGAGCATCATGAAGAATATTACTAGCACATTTCAACCTACCCCACTTCCTATTCCTAGGGATTTTGTGAGCACACAATTTATGGGAACAAGAATCAACTAGCATAGGAAGGAAAAACAAGTATAACTTCAAAACTTTAAGCACATAGAGTGAAAAACTTGATATTATTGCACTCCTACAAGCATGTATTCCTCCCTCATAATAATTTTCAGTAGCATCATGAATTATTTCAACAATATAACCATCACATAAATAATTCTTTTCATGATCTACAAGCATAGAAATTTTTCTACTCTCCACATAAGCAAAATTCTTCTCATTCGGAATAGCGGGATCACTAGTTCCTAGAGTTGACACTCTTCCAAACCCTATTTAGATGATAGTATTATTCATACTCCAAAAGATGTAAGTGAAGTTCATGGAGCATTCTACAATTAATATAAACTAACCAGTGTCCAAGCTCAAAATGTATAAGTGAAGCACACGAAGCATTCTATAAAACCATACTCAAAAGATTTAAGTGAAGCACAAAGAGCAATTCTATAAGATCATACTTAATAGATATAAGTGAAGCACATGAAGCTTTCTATAAATAAATTAATGGCTATATCATACTAGCATGTTTCATAAAGGAAGAACAAAAAACATAAAGGACACAAATCATGTGAACAAAACAAAAACCGAGGTGTACCGATAATTTGTTGAAGAAGAAAGATGGGATGCCAACCGGGGCATCCCCAAGCTTAGATGCTTGAGTATCCTTCGAATATTTACTTGGGGTTCCTTGGGCATCCCCAATCTTGAGCTCTTGCCTCTCTTTATTCTTCTCACATCGTTAACAACTCGTTCTTCGACACTTCATCCACAAAAAACTTTAACAAAAACTTTGTGAGATCCGTTAGTATAATAAAGCAAATCACTTCCTTTAGGTACTGTTGTGAACTCATTCTAAATTCATATTGGTTTAATATCTACTGTATTCCAACTCATCCATGATTCATACCCTCCGATACTACTAATAGATTCATCAAAATAAGCAAAGAACACATAGAAAATAGAATCTGTCTAAAACATGACAGTCTGTAGTAATCTGGAGGTTTACTAAACTTCTGTAACTCCAAAATTATGAAATAAATTTGAAAATTTGAAGAATTTATACAAAATTAATGTGCAAAAAGTTTCAGACCCATTTGACTTTCCAGTAAAAAAAGGTAAAATCACGTGCTACAGCCAAAGTTTCTGTTTTTGTTCTGCACATAGTAAACAAGCAATCTAATCATCCTAAAACCAAAGCTTGGCACATTATTTTTATAATACAATGGATATATATATAAGGGGATAATTATTTACAGAGAAACTTGCATGAAAAATTCTACATTGTTTCCGTGAGCATGAACACAAGTGCTCAAGGTCGACCCTCACTTCTTCAATGCATAACTTTCCAATCACTTCTCTTTTTGAAAAACTTTTTAGGCTTGAGAGGCAAGCAATTTTTTTTGGTATTTTCATTCTTTTAAATTTTTTGTATGTTTCACCTACAACTAAACAGAAACAAAAAGGAAAAATGAAATCTACTTAGTGAAGAAAGCAGACAAGCACACACGAGAATATCAACCCCACACTATTGCTCCCCGGCAACGGCGCCAGAAAAGAGCTTGATAATCCCCATGCACAGGGAATCATCGTAGCAATTTCCAAAGGTGGAAGTGATAATTATGGAGTGTCGAACCCACAAGGAGCTAAAGGTAAGATCAATATTCTCTGAAGCCCTATCTGCCACTGATATGACTCTACGTACACCGAACGTTTGCTTCCAACTAGCAACGAGAAATAAAACTAGGTTGTGGGTATGAAGAGGATAACTTTGTATGATATTGGAGAGCTAAAATATAAAAATAGGTGATTTTATCATGAAGTTAGAATATATTACTAAATATTATAAATAGCGAGTGTGGAATAATGGTGGATCGATGTGCGGAATTGTCCTAGGCAATCATTAACAAGACCGGTAATCACTATTGCAGTTTCATATGAGGGAGAGGCATAAGCTAAAATACTTTCTCTACTTGGATCATATGCACTTATGATTGGAACTCTAGAAAGCTCCCGCAACTACTAAAGATCATTAAGGTAAAACCCAACCATAACATTAAAAGATCAAGTCTTCTTTATTCCCATACGCAACAACCCCCTTACTCGGGTTTGTGTTTCAGTCACTCACCACCCACTATAAGAGAATCATGAACGTATTGCAACAACCTACAGCGGGAACCCCTCATGCTTGCGTGACACGGAGGGTACCATAGGACAGCATCAAAGTAAAACATACAACTCATACCAATCTGGATCATCAATCAACCCAAAGACAAAAGATATCTACTCAAAACATCATAGGATGGCAACACATCATTGGATCATAATATGCGGCATAAAGCACCTTGTTCAAGTAGGGATTACAGCGGGGTGCGGGAGAGTGGACCGCGTAAAAGAGACGAGGATGGTGATGATGATGGTGATGTTCATGAAGATGATCACCGCGGTGATGATTCCCCTCCCGATGGCACTCCAGTGCCACCAAGAGAGAGGAGGAGAGGTTCTCCCCCTTGTGCTTCCTCCTCCATGGCCTCCCCCCTAGATGGGGAGAGGTTCTCCCTCTGGTCCTTGGCCTTCATGGTGATGATGGCCCCTCCGGGATCCTCCTCCATGCCCTCCGGTGATGACGGCCCCCTCCGGTAGGGTGCCAGAGAGGGCCTAGATTGGTTTTCGGTGGCTACGGAGGCTTCTTGCGGCGGAACTCCCGATCTAGGTTAATTTTCCGAGGTTTCTGTATTTATAGGAATTTTTGGCATCGGTATCACATCAAGGAGGTGCCCGAGGCATCCACGAGGCAGGACCACACGCTTGGGGGGAGCGCCCCCACCCACGTGGACGCCCCGGGACTCTCGTGGCCCAACTCTTTTACTTCAGGGTCTTCTTTTGGTCCATAAAAAATCATCAAAATTGGCACGTCAATTGGACTCCGTTTGATATTCCTTTTCTGTAAAACTCAAAAACAAGGAAAAAACAGAAAACTGGCACTGGGCACTAGGTTAATATGTTAGTCCCAAAAATCCTATAAAATAGCATATAAAATATCCAAGGTTGATAATATTATAGCATGAATACTTCATAAATTACAGATACGTTAGAGATGTATCAAGTACTTCACTGCCGGGTGCCGAGAGGGCAACCTCCTCAAACACAAGCTTCTTTGCGACGAGCCAGCGCCCCTTGACGAACTCCTGATCATAGTAGACAAGTATGCCACGGCCGACTCCTCCATGAAGGCGGAGATCCAAGTTAATGTGTCAGGCAAGGTGGCCCCTCAAGCTCCTCGGACCCCGGCTGGTGACGCCAGTCGGCGGCAGCAACCGAATGAGAATAAGCAAAAGGCCATGATGCCGGCTTCCACAAGCCGGCAGGTGGCAATGGTCGAAGATCAGCAGCCGGAAGGGAAGCCTCCTCCCAAATGCCAGAAGGGCGGCAAGCCCAACTGGTTGCCCACCTTCTCGTATGAGCAGACTCTCGATGCACCCTGTAAGTTCCACAGCGACGCGAAGCCGTCCAACCACAGCACTCGGAAGTGCCACTAGCTCACCAGGATCGCCAAGGGTGATGGACTCCAGCCCCATCCGCCTGCCGGCCCACCTCCTCCTCCTCCTTAGCAATCGGCGGTTCGGCCTGTCGGTGCGATACAAGATGAATATCCTGAAGAGGATGGATCTTATGTCGTGTTCACTAGCATGGCTGACGATAGACACAGCAGATGGCAGCGATAACAAGAAGTAAATGCAGTAGCATCAGAGACCCCCGAGTTCATGCATTGGTCTGAGAAGCCCATCAGCTAGAGCAGAGCCGACCACCCGGAGGTGATGCCCAATCCCGGCTCTTATGCTCTAGTGTTGGATGCCACCTTTGCCACGAAGAGGTGGGCTGCTTGCTTCTCCCGAGTTCTGATAGATGGCGGCAGCAGCATCAACATCCTGGAAAAAGATACTATGGAGAAGTTGGGAATCAAACAGAGACATCTCTAGCCCAGTCGGACCGTATTCCATGGCATAGTCCCTGGCCTTCCCTGCTCGCCAATCGGCAAGACTTAGATAGATGTCCTCTTCGGAGCCAAAAATCATTTTCGCCGAGAGCCAGTCTGGTTTGAGGTGGTGGACCTTGAGAGCCCTTATCATGCGTTTCTTGGCCGACCTGCTCTGGCCAAGTTCATGGCGGTCCCCCACTATGCTTACCTCAAGATGAAGATGCCGAGCTCCTAGGGAATCCTAACCATAGCTGGGGACTACAAGAGGTCGTCCTCCTGCACCGCGGACAGCAGCCGGCTAGCCGAGTCCCTCGTGATCGCTGCTGAAAAGCGGCTCCTTGACCGGGTTGTGGCAATGGCAGGCAAGCAGCCGGAAATGTCACCCAACCCCAAGGAGTCGGAAGCTGAGGGCTCATTCAAGCCAGCCAAAGAAACCAAGAGGGTACCCTTGGACCTAGAGCACCCGGAGAGGTATGCTGCCATAGGGGCAAGCCTCGACAGCAAATAGGAAGGCGAGCTCGTCGATTTCCTCCGTGAGAATCGGGACATCTTTGCATGTTCTCCCAAAGACATGTCGGGTGTTCCGACAGATTTCGCCAAGCACAAGCTACATGTCTGACCTGATGCCAAGACAGTCAGGCAGCCCTTGCGCCGCCTGCCGGAAGAAAAGAGAAGAGTTGTTGGAGAAGAGATAGCCCGGATTCTAGCGGCTGGCTTCATCATGGAGGTGTTCTTTCCAGAGTGGTTAGCCAACCCAGTCCTTGTACTGAAGAAGAATAAGCAGTGGCGCATGCGTATCGATTATACCAGCCTAAAAAAGCATGCCCCAAAGATCCCTTTGCCTTGCCAAGAATTGATCAAGTGATAGACTCCACAGCCAGATGCGAGCTGTTGAGCTTTTTGGACGCATACTCAGGGTATCATCAGATCAAGCTGAGCCCGGCCGACAGGCTAAAAACTGCCTTCATCACGCCATTCGGAGCCTTCTGCTACCTTACCATGACGTTCGGTTTGAGGAATGTCGCCGCCACATTTCAGCGTTGTATGCAGAAGTGTCTCCTCAAGCAACTCGGCAGAAACGCCCATGTCTTTGTAGACGATGTTGTGGTGAAGACGGAGAAGCATGGAACGCTGCTAGAAAACCTTAAGGAGACCTTTGAGAACTTGTGCCGATTCCAGATCAAGCTCAACCCGGAGAAATGCATTTTCGGGGTACCAGCTGGCCAGCTTCTTGGCTTCCTGGTCTCAGAGCGCGGCATAGAGTGCAACCCTGTGAAGATTAAGGCCATCGAGAGGATGGAGGCGCCCACCCGATTGCTGGATGTGCAAAAATTTACCGGTTGTTTGGCATCATCAGCCGTTTCATTAGTCGGCTGGGCAAGAAGGCTCTTCCCCTATACCAGCTCATGAGGAAGACCACTTTTTTCGAGTGGAACGACAAGGCGGATGAAGCTTTTCTCTAGCCTAAGAAGATGTTGGCCACTCCACCCGTCCTGGCAGCTCCGAGTCCTAAGGAGCCCAGGGTCCTCTACATCGCCGCCACCAGCCGGGTGGTCAGCATAGTCGTAGTTGTGGAACGCAAGGAAGAAGGCAAAGCACTACCAGTCCAGAGGCTGGTGTATTACCTGAGTGAAGTATTGTCTGCCTCCAAGAAGAATTACCCCCACTACCAGAAGATGTGCTATGGTGTGCATTTTGCCGCTAAGAAGCTGAAGCCGTATTTTCAAGAGCACCCAATCACTGTGGTTTGCACCGCTCCACTTGCCGAGATCATTGGAGGCCGAGATTCTTCAGGTTGAGTGGCCAAATGGGCCATAGATTTGGCCCCCTACACCATCTACTACCAGCCTCACACCGCCATCAAGTCACAAGCATTGGCCGACTTCCTCGTCGACTGGGCCGAGACCCAGTACCTGCCACCAGCGCCAGACTCCACCCATTGGCAGATGCACTTTGATGGTTCCAAGATGCGCACCGGTTTGGGAGCCGGCTATAACACCCTCAATGCGGCTATATATCCCACGTGTCGAAGCATGACTTAGAGGCATAACCGCATTGAAAGCAATGTCGCAAGTGAGGTAATCTTCACACAACCCATGTAATACATAAGGGAAAGAGATACATAGTTGGCTTACAATTGCCACTTCACACAATTACATGAATAAAGCATTACATCATCCAGATACACACAAGGTCCGACTACGGAACCAAAATAAAAGAAGACTACCCCAAATGCTACACAGATCCCCGATTGACCCCAACTGGGCTCCACTACTGATCAACTATAACGAAGCAACACAAAGGACAAGATCTTCACCGAGCTCCTCCTTGAGCTTGGTTGCGTCATCTGCACGATATCCTCGGCACCTGCAAGCTGGTTTTGGAAGTATCTGTGAGTCACGGGGACTCGGCAATCTCACACCCTCGCGATCAAGACTATTTAAGCTTATAGGAAGGGTACAAGTATAAGGTGGAGCTGCAGCAAGCGACTAGCATATATGGTGGCTAATCATACGCAAATGAGAGCGAGAAGAGAAGGCAAGGCACGGTCGATAAAACTATGATCAAGAAGTGATCCTAGAACAACCTATGTCAAGCATTACTCCAACACCGTGTTCACTTCCTGGACTCCACCGAGGAGAGACCATCACGGTTACACACGCGGATGGTGCATTTTAATTAAGTTAAGTTTCATGTTATCTACAACCGGACATTAACAAATTCCCATCTGCCCATAACCGCGGGCACGGCTTTCAAAAGTTCAATCCCTGCAGGGTTGTCCCAACTTAGCCCATCACAAGCTCTCACGGTCAACGAAGGATATTCCTTCTCCAAGACATTCCGATCAGACTCGGCATCCAGGTTACAAGACATCCTTGACAATGGTAAGACAAGTCCAGCAACACCACCCGAATGTGCCGACAAATCCTGATAGGAGCTTCACATATCTCGTTCTCAGGGCACACTCAGATGAGGACTACGTACAACTAAAACCAGCCCTCGAGTTTCCCCGAGGTGGCGCTGCAAGTGGCTCTGTTTGGACCAACACTCAGAGGAGCACTGGGCCGGGGGGGGGTTTAAATAAAGATGACCCTTGAGTTTGCAGAACCCAAGGGAAAGAAAAGGCTATGTGGCGAATGATAAAACCAATGTTGGGCATTGCTGGAGGAGTTTTATTCAAGGCGAACTGTCAAGGGGTTCCCATTATAACCCAACCGTGTAAGGAACGCAAAATCTGGGAACATAACACCGATATGACGGAAACTAGGGCGGCAAGAGTGGAACAAAACACCAGGCATAAGGCTGAGCCTTCGACACTTTACCAAGTATATAGATGCATTAATTAAATAAGAGGTATTGTGATATCCCAACAAAATATCCATGTTCCAACATGAAACAAACTCCAATCTTCACATGCAACTAACAACACTATAAGAGGGGGCTGAGCAAAGCGGTAACATAGCCAAACAACGGTTTGCTAGGACAAGGTGGGTTAGAGGCTTGGCTTAACAATAGGGGAGGCATGATAAGCAAGTGGTAGGTATCGCGGCATAGGCATAGCAAAAGAGCGAGCAACTAGCAAGAAAAGATAGAAGTGATTTCGAGGGTATGGTCATCTTGCCTGAAATCCCGCAAGGAGGAAGAACGAGTCCATGAAGAAGATAAACGGACGTAGTCGAATGGGTCATCACAAACACGACGTTATCGGAACCAACCCGAAGAAGCAAACACCGGAAAGAAGCACACAACATAGTAAACAACCACCACATAAGCATGGCATGATGCACAACCAAGTATGATGCATGTCCGGTTTAATGAGGCATGGCATGGCAAAGTGCACAAGCAATTCTACAAATTAAGTGGAGCTCAATATGCAACGAGTTGCATATTGACGGAACACCACATGACTTATTTAGTTCAATCTCATTTATTTACCCAACAAGATTAAATGTTGTTAGCATGGCAAGAGGTGAAGCATAAGTAAAACTACCTATCTAGGCAAGTTTAAATGAGGCCGGAACATCAAACAACAAATCCAGAAACTCCTCATGTGCATATTTTAGGTTTGGCACTGATCTGTCCTACACACAATTTTAGATTTATTAAACATTCAAAACAAGTAGACCATGTTAAACTAGGCATTTTTCTACCCCATTTACATATAAAGTTTATTTAAAACCGAGCTACGGCTGTTTACTTATGAATTAAATCATTTTAGCAAGTTATTTAAGCAAATTTTAAACAAACAACATTTTCAGCATTTTAAACATGGTTGAAAATGACATATTATTAAACAAGATGAAAAACTAAGCAAGTTTCATATTAAAGTTTGTTTTAATCCGATGCACGGTTCAAGAGTTATTAAATGCATGAAGAAGAGGGGCTTTTCTGCAAAAACTGCTGTCTCTGGAAAAAAGATTAAAACGCAGCGCAGGAAAAAAAATACTATGGGCCAAAACTGGTAGGCCCGATAGCATCATGGGAGCTGGAACTGAAGCTCACCAGGCCTCATGGGCCGGCTGGACGCGAGCTGGGCCGGATCTAGAGGCAAGGATTTGGTCCACAATAGCGGAAGGCCGGCTCGGGCGTTCGTGGTCAACGCATCTGGAGCGTGCGTCGTCCTCCCTGCTCGAACGAAGCAGAGGAGGCGGGCAGGGCGATGGAGCGGTGAGGAACCAAGGAAGGAGGCGGCACTGGAGGCAGGCTTGCGGGGCGGGCGAAGGAGTGGCTCCGCAGCGACTGAAAACGGACTTGGAGCGACGACGACGAACTTGGCGTGGTTTGGAAACATGGGATCCATGGCGGTCGCTGCTGCAGTTGTGCTCCCATGGCTATCCTCCTGCGCTGGGCGTCGCCGTTGCTGGGCTTCGAGAGGAGCTCCTCTCCCTGTGCCGATGAGGAGAGCGGGGAGGCTGCAGGGACAACTAACGACGGCGGCTCGATCCTGTAGGTCGACGGCGTGAGGCTTGGCGCGGGAGGAGTCCGACGAGGCGTTCGTCCAGGCGAGAAGACGAGCGCGGGGTCAATGCAGGCGAAATAGAGGACGGCGTCGAGCTTGTTCCCGGAGGTGCAGCACAGGCTTGAGCGCTAGGCCTCGTCCTGGAAGCGGTGGAAGCAGGGGCGCGGGACATGGCATGATGCAGGAAGATGGAGGTCGTTGGCGGCGCTTGGCGACGGGGACGGCTGGAGGCAGATGAGAGGGTGGAGGCCGGCGGAAGGGATCGGCACGAGGAGTCCGTTTCCAGCGGAAATCCCCTGCTTGGCAATGCCCGTCCATGGTGGGGAGAGACATGGACGTGATAGAGCGGGATCAAGAGTGGATAGCAGAGGAGGCAGGGAAGGAGGGCAGCGTTGGGGACCTACTGGTCATCGGGGCTTGGCGCGCCAACGAGGGAGGAGGTCGGAGGTTGCAATCTGGTTGGGCGGCGTTGAAAGCAAGGTGGAGCTGGTCGGGGCCACAGGTTGGATCTGGCAGAAGAGGAAAATGAGGAGGATTTGGAAAGTGGCGGCACGAGGGGGAAGGATGGGACAACTCTCCTTGATTTTAGGGTTGAACAATATATATACATCAGGTGGATTAGGTTAGGGGCTACCTCATCCCTACGATCGTAATCGGACGGTCGCGAATAAAATAGTTTGGGAGCCCAATTAACAAAACGGAGATGTTTTGCAGATGTTTGGGGATGATCTGGACACAACGGTGGTGTCTGCCCGGGTCGGGTCCGGGACAACTTTTCAGACGCGCGCACGAGGGGGGTTGATGCACTGAGCAGAGAGGGTTTCGGCCCGTGCGATCGCATCGGACAACTCTGGAAGCGAAGAGGGGAAGGAGGATGGACTAGGTGGGTAGTGGCGAGACTGCGAGGGGGAGAAGAGAGAGAGAGGGCCCGACATCTGTTTCCGGAGACCGAAAACGTCCGACGTTAGACCGGCTTTACTGCCGCTATAGTTATCCGTTGGGGCATCAAACGACCTCCGAATGCGATGAAACTTGACAGGCGGTCTATCTACACTATAATAAGACCACACGTCAACTCTCATCCCATTCTGAGAACATTTTATGGCCACTTATAAAATATTATTTCGGACATGCCGCGGGTGCGTGCAAGTGTGGTTGGGCTCAGAACGGACAACGGAGAGAACTCGGAGAACCCGGACGAATGCAAGTTTCAAAACATGATGATGCAATGCACATGATGACATGATAAGATGCAACACGCAAGCAAATGACATGACAACGTCAGCGAATAACTGGAAGACACCTGGCACATCGGTCTCGGGGCGTTACAACACTCCACCACTACGAGAGGATCTCGTCCCGAGATCTAGAATTGCACCGGAGGGACAACGGAAAAGAAAGAGAAGAGGTAAAACTAAGTTGCACCTTTGACAAACGAGTGAAACCAAAGAACCTTGAAAAGGTTAAGCCAACTCGAGAAAAGAATACAACAGAGATAAATGAAGTTGAAAAACCATTCCGTAAGAAAAGAGGAAGAAGGAACATTACCAGAACCTTGTCGGTTCAAAGACATGAGAAAAGGGTTGCAAAGGACAAGAAGTACATCAAAACTCTCCGGTAGAAACGAGATGGAAGACTTGATAAGATGAAAAGAACTTGATCAAAGGGCACAACACTCCGGTTAAATGGATAAGCACGAAAAAAACATGATCTTCACAATTCATGATCATGATTGAAAAGAGCAACATCACAATGCCTCCGGAAGAAAAGAGAGAATGGAATAGAATGAACGGAGTTGAAAAAACAAGGTCTTGTGAGAGCACGCTTACAACAAATGCTAGAACGGATTTGTTGGAAAACCAACAACAAAAAGAATAATCTTGATATGGTCTTATGGAATACATCTCAAATTATGAGGTGACAACCTGCCACTCACGGGAAGAAGAATTGGAAAAGATAAGAACAAGGAGACGAGAAACTTATTTCACCAGGAGGATAAATGAAGAAATTGGGTCATTTATGAGCACCATAGATAGCAACATTCCTTAGGGAAAAACTTTAGGTGATATATAACCCAAGATAATTCCAATGACGAGATTGATGGATTTAAAATATCTCATTCTTGATAACTTGTGACTCACGAAGCACGAAGGGAAATGATCAAGAATGACATAATACCATCTCCAATGGTATGGTAGAAGGAATTGCACTCCGGATTGCAAGATGAAGAAATACCCGAGCTCCTTTGAAAAGAATCTTGATGAACGCTTCAAGAAGTAAATAAATCCTTGATGAACCATCGTGTAGAACATCCATGAAGAACTCCGGTAACAAAAGGATAACGAGAAGAAAGGGAAGTTGAAAACACAAGGTGAAACCTTGCAATGATATAGATGAAGCTTTGCGACGAGATAAAGTGGAAACTTGGAACTCCGGAAAAGAAAGATGAGCAAAAGAAAACAAGAATTTTGATGAACCTCCGGGATAAGGAATTAATCACTTGGATGAAACAAGAATAAGAATTACATTATGCTTACCCTTCACCAATTAAATTGATGACAATCAACGGATTTGACATATTACTTATTCTCGTAGAAAAGATTAAGAGAGATATAACATAAACTTGAGAAGGTCTTCAACGAACCACTGGTAGGATTGGAACAACGAATAAATTGATATGATAACGAAGGAAAAGAAATATTGAATGAACCACCGTAAGAATTGGAAATGAACGAAGAAAGATGAAGAAACACCGGGAAGAATTAGCAAATGAACGAAGATGCTTGAGAGAATTTAGATACAAGATAACGAAGAGATCATGAGCTGATTATAGATCACTTGAATAATGCACCAGTAAGATTTAGAGTATGAGAGCTGAAAGCTGGAATGAATAAATCTGAAATGATGGACTCCGGATAACAAACTGAGAAGACTCTTGAATTGCTCCGGATGGGTGAAAAGAATTGCCACAATCGAAAATAATTATGAGAGGATGGCACGAAGCTAGAGCCATGAATCTTGAAAAGAATGGAGCAAGATTTAAGAGAAACTCTTCTTTGGTCTTCACATGTTGAGACATATGATGAGAACCACCACTGAGAATTGTTTAGACACTCCGGGAGAATCAAAAGCGAAGAGGTTGAGCCAATGATGAAAGAATTTTGAAATATCTTGGAGAAAGGCATTTGACTGATGATAACTCATTCTTACGTCAAACTTTGAGAAAACAATTGAGGATAACTCCGGGAAAATTAGAAGATTCAGGTAAGATCCTGGAAAAAGACCTATGGGTTAGGGCCCAATCAAAAGAAACACCGTTGAAATGATTTAAAGAGAGAGATTGCGCCGGTTGAATTAAATAGCTGGAATGAGATAACAACCTCGAGATAGAATTGAACGGGTCTTGAATGAAAAAAAACGAGCCTTCTGAGATAACTTCAGCACTCCGGAACAAATGAATAGCGAGAAGTGAAATATTATGAGGTGCACCGGCACGGAAAAAAACATGTGAAACGAGGAAAAGATATGGTCAACACTAAAACTTGAATTCGATCCACTGGAGAAGAAGAAGAACAAATAATGGTGAACTAGAAGCTCCGTTAGTATCTTCATGAGAATCACCGGATAAGAACATTGAAAGATAAGAATGAAGTGTCTTCACATCCATAAGATGGATACTTGATTGAGAAAACTGAGTCCTTGAAGAAAAACAAGGGTGGGTGGGCAGGAAAAAACAAAGGCAACTTGGAGACGGATGAAACAAACACCATTGATGAAAAATTTGAGTTGATCTTGCGGATGTTGAAAATGGACGGATCCGCTTGAAGAGAAGCACACCGGTTGAAAAGGATTGGCAAGACAATCCCGATGATCAAGAAGGATTAGTATTCACATAGGAATACGAGAACACCATTCGGGGAAAGGTATGGAATCAACACTTGACTTCGAAGCAACTCGAATACCACAACTCAAAGCAAAACAAAAGATTGGCTTGCAGAATAAGCTGGAACAAACATATGATAGAGATTTCGTCCATAGTTTTCGTGGTGGGGCCTACACGGGCTCGATCGTACAACACCATCATGTACAAGGCAGTGCACATGACATACGAAGCGTCCCCGAGTCGGCATAGCCAAGGACTCTTTAAGACACAACGAGACCACTGTAAAACCAACCGTGGATAGGCGGACCACTAGACGTCGAACCCCAATTTCATATCATACATCTGTCGGAAAGATATCCTAAGAGCTACTTGAATTCCCACTTATAAACTCCCGAAACTTTTCGGTTATGCAATCAGGTGTTGGGGATATATGGGAAGCATAATATCTCACCCAAAACTAGCAAATCCTACATCCATCTGTATACATCCTTCAACACATAACCAAGAAACCTTCAGAAATCATTTACCTCAACCTTCGAAAAGCATCCGTTATACGAGTTATGGCAATACTCACGAACTCCCGCCCCGGTACTGGGTGGCGTCGTGGTTATCTCACCAACAACTCCATAAAAGAGATTTTCGATGTCGGCGAAACTAAACTCATGTATTCCAGAACTGCAACGATAAAATTGTGACGACAACACCTTGGAGCTCAACTCCCCGGGACACTGCCACAACCCCTAAATGTCAGGAGGCACCAAGAACAATGTTATCGTCACAAAACCATCGTAACGATTCCAAGATACCCGTGTGATCCTAAATTTTTTTAGTGAAATTTGAGAAGAGAAGAGTCAAAACTCTACATCAGGATGCCTCACCAGAGCGACGTAGGGATTGAGGAGTAAAAAGAATTCCTAACTCTCTGATATATATAATTCCTAAATGATTCAAAACATTTTTCTAGACTCAACAACACCAACGATTCGATCAAGCAGGGGGCTCCTAAGGTTGGGGAAGGCTCTGATACCAACTTGTAACACCCTCGATGCGGCTATATCTCCCACGTGTCGAAGCACGACTTAGAGGCATAACCGCATTGAAAGCAATGTCGCAAGTGAGGTAATCTTCACACAACCCATGTAATACATAAGGGAAAGAGATACATAGTTGGCTTACAATCGCCACTTGACACAATTACATGAATAAAGCATTACATCATCCAGATAGACACAAGGTCCGACTACGGAACCAAAATAAAAGAAGACTACCCCAAATGCTACAAGATCCCCGATTGACCCCAACTGGGCTCCACTACTGATCAACTAGAACGAAGCAACACAAAGGACAAGATCTTCATCGAGCTCCTCCTTGAGCTTGGTTGCGTCATCTGCACGGTATCCTCGGCACCTGCAAGCTGGTTTTGGAAGTATCTGTGAGTCACGGGGACTCAGCAATCTCACACCCTCGCGATCAAGACTATTTAAGCTTATAGGAAGGGTAAAAGTATGAGGTGGAGCTGCAGCAAGCGACTAGCATATATGGTGGCTAATCATACGCAAATGAGAGCGAGAAGAGAAGGCAAGGCACGGTCGATAAAACTATGATCAAGAAGTGATCCTAGAACAACCTACGTCAAGCATTACTCCAACACTGTGTTCACTTCCCGGACTCCGTCGAGAAGAGACCATCACGGTTACACACGCGGTTGGTGCATTTTAATTAAGTTAAGTTTCATGTTATCTACAACCGGACATTAACAAATTCTCATCTTCCCATAACCGTGGGCACGACTTTCAAAAGTTCAATCCTTGCAGGGGTGTCCCAACTTAGCCCATCACAAGCTCTCACGGTCAATGAAGGATATTCCTTCTCCCAAGACATTCCGATCAGACTCGGCAACCAGGTTACAAGACATCCTCGACAATGGTAAAACAAGTCCAGCAACACCGCCGAAATGTGCCGACAAATCCCGATAGGTGCTGCACATATCTCATTCTCAGGGCACACTGAGATGAGCACTACGTACAACTAAAACCAGCCCTCGAGTTTCCCCGAGGTGGCGCTGCAAGTGGCTCCGTTTGGACCAACACTCAGAGGAGCACTGGCCCGGGGGGGTTTAAATAAAGACGACCCTTGAGTCTGTAGAACCCAAGGGAAAGAAAAGGCTAGGTGGCGAATGATAAAACCAATGTTGGGCATTTCTGGAGGAGTTTTATTCAAGGCGAACTGTCAAGGGGTTCCCATTATAACCCAACCGCGTAAGGAACGCAAAATCCGGGAACATAACACCGATATGACGGAATCTAGGGCGGCAAGAGTGGGACAAAACACCAGGCATAAGGCCGAGCCTTCCACCTTTTACCAAGTATATACATGCATTAATTAAATAAGAGATATTGTGATATCCCAACAAAATATCCATGTTCCAACATGGAACAAACTCCAATCTTCACCTGGAACTAACAACGCTATAAGAGGGGCTGAGCAAAGCGGTAACATAGCGAAACAACGGTTTGCTAGGACAAGGTGGGTTAGAGGCTTGGCTTAACAATAGGGGAGGCATGATAAGCAAGTGGTAGGTATCGCGGCATAGGCATAGCAAAAGAGCGAGCAACTAGCAAGAAAAGATAGAAGTGATTTCAAGGGTATGGTCATCTTGCCTGAAATCCCGCAAGGAAGAAGAACGAGTCCATGAAGAAGACAAACGGACGTAGTCGAACGGGTCCTCACAAACGCGACATTATCGGAACCAACCCGAAGAAGCAAACACCGTTAAGAAGCACACAACATAGTAAACAACCACCACATAAGCATGGCATGATGAACAACCAAGTATGATGCATGTTCGGTTTAATGAGGCATGGCATGGCAAAGTGCACAAGCAATTCTACAAATTAAGTGGAGCTCAATATGCAACGAGTTGCATATTGACGGAACACCACATGACTTATTTAGTTCGATCTCGTTTATGTACCCAACAAGATTAAATGTTGTTAGCATGGCAAGAGGTGAAGCATAAGTAAAACTACCTATCTAGGCAAGTTTAAATGAGGCCGAAACATCAAACAACAAATCCGGAAACTCCTCATGTGCATATTTTAGGTTTGGCACTGATCTGTCCTAAACGCAATTTTAGAGTTATTAAAAATGCAAAACAAGTAGACCATGTTAAACTAGGAATTTTTCTACCCCATTTACATATAAAGTTTATTTAAAACCGAGCTACGGTTTTTAGTTATGAATTAAATCATTTTAGCAAGTTATTTAAGCAAATTTTAAAAAACAACATTTTAAGCATTTTAAACATGGATGAAAATGACATATTATTAAACTAGATAAAAAACTAAGCAAGTTTCATATTAAGTTTGTTTTAATCCGATGAACGGTTCAAGAGTTATTAAATGCATGAAGAACAGGAGCTTTTCTGCAAAAACTGCCGTCTCTGAAAAAAATATTAAAACGCAGCGCAGGAGAAAAAATACTATGGGCCGAAACTGGTAGGCCCGATAGCATCATGGGAGCTGGAACTGAAGCTCACCAGGCCTCATGGGCCGGCTGGATGCGAGCTGGGCCGGATCTGGAGGCAAGGATTTGGTCCATAATAGCGGAAGGCCGGCTCGGGCGTTCGTGGTTAACGCATTTGGAGCGTGCGTCGTCCTCCCTGCTCGAACGAAGCAGAGGAGGCGGGCAGGGCGACGGGGCGGTGAGGAACCAAGGAAGGAGGCGGCGCTGGAGGCAGGCTTGCGGGGCGGGCGAAGGAGTGGCTCCGCAGCGACTGAAAATGGACTTGGCGCGATGACGACGAACTTGGCGCGGTTTGGAAACAGGGGATCCATGGCGGTCGCTGCTGCAGTTTTGCTCCCATGGCTATCCTCCTGCGCTGGGTGTCGCCGTTGCTGGGCTTCAAGAGGAGCTCCTCTCCCTGCGCCGACGAGGAGAGCGACAGGCCACAGGGACAACTGACGACGGCGGCTCGATCCTGCAGGTCGATAGCGTGAGACTTGGCGCGGGAGGAGTCCGGCGAGGCGTCCGTCCGGGCGAGAAGACGAGCGCGGGGTTCATGCAGACGAAGTAGAGGACGGCGTCGAGCTCATTCCCGGAGGTGCAGCACGGGCTTGAGCGCTGGGCCTCGTCCTCGAAGCGGAGGAAGCAGGGGCGCGGGACATGGCGCGATGCAGGAAGATCGGGGTCGTCAGTGGCGCTTGGCGACGGGGACGGCTGGAGGCAGATGAGGGGGTGGAGGCTGGCGGAAGGGATCGACACGAGGAGTCCGTTTCCAGCGGCAATCCCCTGCTTGGCAGTACCTGTCCATGGTGGGGAGAGACACGGACGTGAGAGAGCGGGATCAAGAGTGGATAACAGAGGAGGCAGGGAAGGAGGGCAGTGTTGGGGACCTACTGGTCATCGGGGCTTGGCGCGCCGATGAGGGAGGAGGTCGAAGGTTGCAATCTGGTTGGGTGGAGCTGAAAGCAAGGTGGAGCTGGTCGGGGCCGCAATGGATCTGGCAGGAGAGGAAAACGAGGAGGATTTGGAAAGTGGCGGCGCGAGGGGAAGGATGGGACAGCTCTCCTTGATTTTAGGGTTGGACAATATATATACATCAGGTGGATTAGGTTAGGGGCTACCTCATCCCTACGATCGTAATCGGACGGCCGCGAATAAAATAGTTAGGGATCCCAATTAACAAAACGGAGATGTTTTGCAGATGTTTGGGGATGATCCGGACACAACGGTGGCGACTGCCCGGGTCGGGTCCGGGACAGCTTTTCGGACGCGCGCGCGAGGGGGGTTGATGCACTGAGCAGAGAGGGTTTCGGACCGTGCGATCGCATCGGACAACTCCAAAAGCAAAGTGGGGAAGGAGGATGGACTAGGTGGGCTATTGCGAGACTGCGAGGGGGAGAAGAGAAAGAGAGAGGGCCCGACATCTGTTTCTGGAGACCGAAATCGTCCGACGTTAGACCGACTATACTGCCGCTATAGTTATCCGTTGGGGTATCAAACGACCTCCGAATGCGATGAAACTTGACAGGCGGTCTATCTACACTATAATAAGACCACACGTCAACTCTCATCCCATTCCGAGAACATTTTCCGGCCACTTATAAAATATTATTTCGGACATGCCGCGGGCGCGTGCAAGTGTGGTTGGGCTCAGAACGGACAACGGAGAGAACTCAGAGAACCCGAACGAATGCATGTTTTAAGACATGATGATGCAATGCACATGATGACATGATAAGATGCAACACGCAAGCAACTGACATGACAACGTCAGCGAATAACTGGAAGACACCTGGCACATCGGTCTCGGGGCGTTACACCGGCATCGTCCTCACCTCTCCCAAAGGCGACAAGCTCAGATATGTGCTACAAATCCACTTTGTCGCCTTCAACAACGTTGCCGAGTACGAAGCACTCATTCACGGGCTCCGGCTTGCCAAGGAACCCAGCATTCGCCGGATCCTGTGCTATGGTGATTCCAACTTGGTGGTCCAGCAGTCGTCAGGCGACTGGGACGCCAAGGACGCAATCATGGCGAGCTACCATTTCCTTGTCCAGCAACTCATTGGATACTTTGAGGGGTTCGAGTTCCTCCACATGCCAAGAAATGATAATGCGCAAGCTAACGCCTTGGCGCGTATCGGCTTCACCTGGCAAATAACACCAGCCGGCGTCGCCTTGCAACGCCTCATCAAGCTGTCTGTCAAGCCATCGCCAGAGTCCGATTTCATCTTTGTGTCGGTTCCTCCTGAAGCAGTCGGATCCGACTTGAGAACCCCAACAGCCGGCACGAGGAATTCGGCAGGAGACACGGGGAGTGCAGCAGCCGCACCCGGCCCGAGGACTGCAACAGTCGGCCCGGGGACTTCATCAACATAGCAAGCGGCAGTTGACTCCAGCCCGCCACCTCCCTGCCCAGCCGCCCTCGTGCAAGTACCAATCCTAGCAGTCGAAGAAATTGCAGCACCTTCTTGGGCTCAACCCATCCTTAACTTTCTGGTGAACAAGGAGCTGCCGACGGACGAGATCTCGGCCCGACAAGTACAATGTCGGGCAGCAGCTTACACCATCGTCAATAGAGAACTTGTGATGTGCAGTGTCCCTGGTGTTTATCAGCGCCACGTGGAGCCAAAGCAAGGCCAAGCAATCCTCAAAGATATCCATCAAGGCGAGTGTGGTCACCATGCGGCTTCAAGAGCACTTGTGGCCAAAGCTTTCCACCACAGTTGTTTATGGACGACCGCTCTAGAAGACGCCAAAGAATTGGTCCAGAAATAGAAAGGGTTCCAGAAGTTCCGCTCCAAGCCGCATCAGTCGGCTTCTGCACTCAAGACCATCCCCATTGCATGGCCCTTTGCCGTATGGGGCCTGGACATGGTGGGACCATTCAAGATTGCGCGCGGCGGCATGACTCATCTGCTTGTCGTAGTGGACAAGTTCACCAAGTGGATAGAAGCAAAGCCAATTAAGAAGTTGAATGGTCCGACTGCTGTGACTTTCATCTCCGACATCACCATCCGGTATGGCATACCACACAGCATCATCACCAACAACGGCACAAACTTTGCCAAAGGTGCCTTGGCCTGTTTCTGCGCGACGCAGGGCATCCGACTGGACCTAGCGTCCGTTGCCCATCCATAGTCAAACGGACAGGTAGAGCGAGCAAACTTCCTCATTCTATCTGGAATCAAGCCCTGACTGGTCGAGCCTCTGGAGCAGTCGGCCGGCTGTTGGCTCGACGAGCTGCCGGCCGTCCTCTAGAGCCTGCGCACAACTCCGAACAAGTCAATCGGCTTCACGCCTTTCTTCCTCGTCTATGGCGCTGAAGCCGTCATCCCGACGTATATAGAATTCGACTCCCCTCGAGTCACCATCTACACTGAAGAGGAAAAGAAGCACGAGATGACGGCGTCGATCTGCTGGAAGAGGGATGGCTGTTGGCACTCAGCCGGTTCACCATCTATCAGCAGAGTCTGTGCCGATACTACAACCGGAAGGTCAAGCCAAGATCCTTCCAAGAAGGAGACCTTGTGCTCCGGCTGATCTAGCGAACAGCCGGCCAGCACAAGCTCTCTGCACCTTGGGAAGATCCCTTCATCATCAGCAAGGTGCTGGGCAATGACTCCTACTACCTGATCGATGCTCAGAAGCCTCGAGCACGCAAAAGAGACGACTCCGGCAAGGAGACGGAGCGACCATGGAATGTGAATTTCCTTCGAAGGTTTTACGGTTAATGCAATATGTACCACGTCAACTTTTGTATTATGTACGAAGACTCCGGGTCCCCCGAGAAGAGCTTCTGCTTAATTTGCTAAAAAACTCTGATCGGCTAAGTACTTACCCTCCCAAAGCAGCCGAGTATTGAACCTAGCCACAGTCCACAGAGCGGCTGTTTGGCTGGCCAGATGGCAGCCTAGGGAGGGCGGCAAAGGAAAAAATTCAAGGAGCAAAAAGCAAGGAAAGACAGAACCCGGCAAGCATATTTACATACCAAAGGGCCCTTGGCCAACATTCAAAAGTAGTTTGGAATACAGCCTGCGGGTGGAATTGTGCGAAATTAACAAAGTTTGTTGAGACTAATAGGTAGGTAAAAACAAAGATAAGTTGGCAGCCTAGGGAGCGGCGGACAGGTTCGGCGGAATGGTGGAGTCGGCGGTGCCGGTTGGTGGAGTGGCCGGCTGGTCGGTCTCCCCTTGGCCGCCTTCTGCAGCAGCCGGCTCGCTCGGGCGTGGCTCGTTAATGGAGGCTCGGTCGAGCTGAGGCTGGCCGTCCGCCCCGACCTCTGGCGCCTCCTCTTCACTTTCCTCCTCCTCCCCGCTTTCTCCCTCGTCGCTGGAGTCGATCACTTCGGCCGAGTCCTCGCCATCCTCTGGGTTCAGCCCGAACCACTCCTGTGGCGCCTCGGTGCCGTTCTCAGCCAACTCAGGAACGAAGACGCTGGTGTCGGTGTACTCGGCGGTTCCCGCGGCTCACTGGACAAGTTCACGCTCCACCGCCGCCAGCTCCTCTCGGGCTTCCAGTCGAAGCGTGGCCAACTGGGCTAAATCTAGCCCAGGGTACCACGCCTTGACAAATTCCAAGGCCCGGCATGCCCCAGCCCGGGCCGAGGAACCCTTCCAGGCCTCAAGGCAGTCGGCCGCCACCTCTAGCCAGTCGGCGGTCCAGCTGGGGAGCTGAGGAGCTGCTCGCTGAGGGTCCAGGGGGCGTTGGCAGCAGTGTGCGCACCTTCCGCCCTCCGCTCTTCGCGATCAGCCTCGATGGCCTGGTTGGCAATGTCAGAATGACCAGGGAAGAAGTCTGCTCAAACGGAAAGCAAAAGAGCCAAAGGTAGAGACAAGAGGCCGACTTGGTCAGCAGCTGGCAGCTCGAAGAAGAAAAAAGAGGGAAGCTCACCGTCGACCATGTCCTCAATTTTGCCGAAGCCGGCGGTCAGCAAAGCCTCCTTGTCGGTCCAGGCGGAGCATTCGGTCTCGAACTCATCAAGGAGACCGGCCTCTTTGTCCTCTGCCTCCTTCTGGGTCTTCTTGAGAAGCTCCGTCTGCTCTGCCAGTTGCGCGACCAGCCGGTCACGCTCTTCGGTCAGCTTGCTGTAGTCCGCCTCCTTGGCACACAACGCGGTGTTGGCTTCGCCCAGCTGCCGTTGCAGGATGGCGTTGGCCTCTGCAAAAGTAGAAGAAGAAAAAGACATCAACAATCAACAAGGAGAGATATAGTTGCCCGGGATATCTGGCCCGACTGCTCTGTAGTCGGCCCGAATCTCGGGGACTACAGCCCATGGGTGTGCCAGCGCGCCCCCGCGGAGAAAGAAAACAATGACTTACTTTGGCTTTCCGACAAGTCGGCAGTCTGTTGAGTCAGCTCCTGGACCTTGGAATTGAAGGCGGCTGCGTGAAGGTTATGATAATTCTGCAGTGAAGATATCAGACAAAGTCAGCACTCGGAGCTTTCCAGTTAAAGTTCCGAGCCGCCTGCTCAGCAGCTGGCCCGAAACTCGGGGACTACACCCAGTGGGTGCGCTAGCGCCCCCCCCCCCCCACACAGAGAAGTGTAAGAGATACAAGAGTCAAAAATGAAGAACCAAGAAGCATACCCGGACGACTTCTCGTGACTCCAGGAACACCTTGTTGCAGTGTTTGAGAGCATCGTCTTCAGTGCAGAGCTTGGCCTGGACGTCCAGGATCGCCTTATTCAAAGGGCCCGTCCCGCCTCCCGGCACCCACTTAGTGGGCGCGGCGCTGGACGCCTCGGTGTCCGGGATCAAAGAGCTCACGTCACCGGTCTCCAGCGGGCATGGCGCCAAGGCCGCCTTTGCAAACCAATGGCGTGAGGGTGTGCGGACCTCGGGAGTCGGGCCCGTCACCATGTCGTCTCCGGCAGGTGGCGCCTGTGGATCAGCCGACTGCTTGTCTCGCGCCTCCTTAGAAGGTGGTGGCGGGGGCACGATTATGTCCGGCATGACGACGTCACCGCCGTCCCTCTCCATGATCGGGTGCTCATCGCCAGCTCTCCCAGTCGGCGCCACAAACTTTGGCGGTGGCGGCGCAGAGTTCAGGGGGATGACGAACACCGCTGACTGACGGCGCACGGTTTCCTCGGCTGCTTCTTCGCTATGGTGGTGCCTTGGCTTCCGCCTTGTCCGCCTCCGCCTTCTCCCGGCGGGCGGCTTCCTGCTCCTCGTGCACCTCGCATGCATTTCGCTCTCGCACCTCCCGGAGGTCGGCGGCCGGATCGATTCGCCGGGTGGTGGTGGAGGTCTCCGCCGACCCAACGATGGAGGTAGCAGCTGACTTCTCAAGAGAGAGCGGGGCCCTAAATCAAGAAGGATGCAGAGAGAAAGCTCAGAAGGAATGGACAAGAAAGAAGAGCAGAAGGAAAAGATACTTACGCCGACACCATAGGAGGCGCCTTTGGGAGCTTCTGGTACTTGGCCGCCTTCGCTGCGGCCTCTTTCCGCCTGGTTGCAGCGGTCGGATTCTTGGCCTTCTTTGAAACGCTGCTAAAAAAGGCGGTGCCTTGTTTACGCTTGTGCGTGCTGCCTCGAGCAGTCGGCTCGACGAAGGGGCCCGCGTCTGCCTTGCCGGCGCCCCACGCAGGGCGCGACTCTTCTTCCTCCTCATCATCATCAGGCCAGGTCTCGATGCCGCCTTCTTCGGAGCCACCTACTTCGTAGACGCTGCCTATTGCTGTGTCCTCCAAGGCGGCCGCCCCCAAGTCGGGGTCGTCCACGTCGCTCACCGCCCGATCCGGCTCATAGTCACCGCCCGCCCCTACGATGGCCGCCCTCGCTTCTGACATGTAGATCTGTTTCAAACGTCGAGAGGCCGGCTGGTCAAGACCAAGATCAAGGCCAAGACGAGTATCAAAAAGGAAGAATTGGAAAACTTACTGCAGGCGGCGGGTCGGCGTGTCACAGCCCTAGTTCAGCCCTTGCTTGACTTTGCTTGTTCACCATGCCATCATGTTTAAATTCCAAAGAAGCTTGAAATGGGGATTGCCTAAACCCCTAGCATCAAAGGAAGTCACTAGGTTCAACTAAAATATTTTCAGTAAATCCAAATGGCTTTAAAAAATATTCATCATTTATGGAAAATGCTGTAAACAGTAACCAGAGGTGATGCACATTTTTCCATGACATATTTGGGCTCTGAATTAAATCATACTTTATTTGCATTTGGGCATTTAAAAGCTATAAAATATTTTAAATGCTCAAATAATCATAAACTAAAATGTTTACTGTTGGATATATTATAAACAGTAGCTATGATTAGTTTCATGATTTTTGAAAATGCTTTAGCATTTTAATTAAGTTAAAACAATTACAGAAAAATAGAAAACAGTAACTAAAATATAAGAGAGAGAGAGAGAAGGACTAACCTGGTGCTCACCAACCGGCCCAGCTCCTGTGCTGGTCCAGGACTGTGCGGCCCAGCCCACCTGGCCCCTCCCCTGTCGTCTTCCTCCCCGCGCCAATAGGCAGCGTGCGTGGCCGAGGCACGCCGACACACGCCCGGCCACCTCCTGCTCGCCGACGAGCCCCTGGGCGCGTGGAAAACTCTCCCGTGTCGTCCTGATCCCGCTGACCCCCTCTCACTCTCTCTCGAGCTCTTTCCCTCCTCTGCATTCTCTCCCTCTCATGCCCGAGCGCAGCCGTCGCCACCGACGCCGTTCGCCGCGGCCACAACCACCGCCTCACCTCCCCGATGCATCCCAAGGCTCCGCCTTGACCCACTCTTCCCCCCTCACCGCGCCAAGTGATGCCAGGAGCCCTGCAGTGACGCCCTCGCCGTCGTCTTCTTCCTCCGGACGCCGGAGATCGGCTTTGTCGTTTCGCCGCACTGGACCGCCCCCAAGCCCACTGACCGTCCCTGCATGTTCTCTGTGAGCCCCCACATCTTTCCCCCCTCCTCCCCTACTCACGACCATGCGGTAGCCGCCGCCTCCATGAGCTCCGAAGCTCGCCGCCGCCATAACTCATCACCGCCGTGGGCTGAGCTCGAACTGCTCGCGGCCGTGCACCTGAACATGCTCCTGGTGCCTTCAGGAGGCCAAAGCAGCCACCAGATGGCCCCCTAGCGCCTCGTAGCCCCGTGCCCGCATGCGCCCGTACTCCGGCCGCCGCCCGGCTCACCGCTACCGCCGCTACACGCCACCTCAGCACCTACCGCTGCCACCACTTGATGCGCGCCGCTGCGTACGTTTGAACGCAACAGACCGCGGCCAAAATGATGCCTTGTGGCTCATTTCCGAGCCCCTCCGCCGTGCCTGTTGTCGCCGGTGTCGAGCCACCGGCGAGTTTGGACCCTGCTGATGATTGACCCCGGGCGGGCCAGTTTGACCCTCTGGGTCACTGACGTGTGGGCCCCAGGGCATTAACTAAACTAGGTTAGTATTAGTTTAACGCTAACTAAACTTAGTTAGTTAATTGACACTGACAGATGGGACCCACAGGTCAGGGTTGACCTGGACCGTCTCAGTTGACCGCTGACATCACACTGACGCCAGGCTGGCGCAGTAAATCTTTTCTGGATTTATTCTTATATAGGAAATTCCAGGAAATGTTGCAAACTTCAAAAATTCATAGTAATTCAACCATAACTCCAAATCAAACAAATTATATATGAAAAATGATCAGAAAAATCCAATCTATCCATCTGTACTACTTTCTTGCATGTTTAAGCAACTTAACATTGCTGTTTAGCTCAAAACATGTTAATGCACTTTATAAACCCATAACTTGAGATTGCATTTGAATCTTTGATTCAAATGAGGTCAAACCACCCTAGTTGTAGATGCATTGGCCCAACACAACATATTGACATGTCATGATCATGCATCATATTGTGCATTGCATTGATTGTGTTTTCCTTCTCTGTTGCCGGTATTTTCCCCCTCTCGATAGACGTGCTCCGGACAATGAGTTCGATGACACCGATGAAGAACTATATTATCTTCAGAAGTGCCAGGCAAGCAAAACCCCTTGTTCATTCCGATACAATCCCACTCTCTCGCTCCTGCTCTCTTTTACTGCATTAAGACAATAAGAATTCAACTTTTACATGTTGCGGTAGTTGAACCCTTTTCCTCTGCATGACCTGTCATTGCCACAGTAAATAGATGAAACCCACTAGCATGAGTAGGAGTTGTTTGAGCCCTGATGTGCCTACTCATTCATGCTTGTTTGTCATGCCTGCTACTGCTTAGAGTTGAGTCAGGTCCGATTCATCGAGGATGAATTGGAATGGGGATGAACATGTCCTACTGTGTGTGAGCTAAGTGTGTGAACAGGATTTGGTAAAGGTAGCGATGAGAGGCCATGTAGGAGTGCATGGTGGGTTGTCTCTTTGAAACCGTCCCCAGGAACTGAGTTCTGTGTTTGTGATCCATGAACAGCTACTTCCACGCATTGGGCCCGAAACCAATGGACCCTCTCGACTTATTAACTGCCCTTGCCCTCTGTCCAGGAGTTGCAACTAGTTTCTGGTGTTTGTAGGATATGTGTTGGTGTCCGTGCGTAGCGTTGACCCTAGGGGTGGGCTATGATGCGGTAGATACACCATGGCACAGTGTACCGGGCGCCCGTTTGGTGTCTCGAGAACCCTGCACACATCATTTGGGGCTGTGAGCGAAACTCCGGCCGGATCTGCTCGCGGATGGAACCCGAACAGGAGATAAACCTAGACTAGAGACTTGTGTGGTTAGTCAGGTCGTGGCCGACTCCCTCGCCAGGCTTCCGCTTGTAGGTTGCCGAGATACACGACGTGTACATGGTGGTAAGTGGCGAGAGCGTGTGTGAAGAAGTACACCCCTGCAGGGTTATAAATGATCTATTCGAATAGTTGTGTCCGCGGTAAAGGACTTCTGGGTTGCCTATAATAGTTCATAGACAAGTGAAAGTGGATACTCTAAAACTTGCAAGATAAGTGTGAGTGCTATGGATGGCCTTCTCGTAGGGAGACGGGAGCGGATCCATAGTGGTGTATTGAATGGTGAATATGTGGACTCATGTGTGCCACCTCAAAAGAGTTGCTTGCAGTCGTAGTTCAGGTTAGCCACTGAGTCAAAGCTGGCTTGCTGCAGTTAAACTCCACCACCCCCTTTATTGATATCGATGCATATGTAGATAGTTCTGATGTAAGTCTTGCTGGGTACATTTGTACTCACGTTTGCCTATTTTATGTTTTGCAGAGAGACGTCAGTCTCGCTAGTAGTTCCGTGTGGACTTTGATGTTTCGCAAGATCTGGTAGATAGTCAGGCTTCTTAGCCTTTTTCATTTGTAGATGTCTGTACTCAGACATGTTAAGCTTCCGCATGTGCTTTCACTTGTATCCTATGATTGTTGGGTCATGAGACCCATGTTTGTAATATCTCGCTCCTCGGAGCCTAATGGATAAATACTTGAGTTGTAGAGTTATGTTGTGATGCCATGTTGTATTTACACATATCGAGCATATCGTGTGTATGATTGAAATGCTTGGTATGTGTGGGATCCGACAATCTAGTTATTTATCCTTGGCAGCCTCTCTTATGGGGAAATGTAGTCTAGTGCTTCCATGAGCCATAGTAGTCCGCTACAGCCCGATTCACCGGAGTCCTGTTAGCCCAGCACTACTGCTCAGGACACTTGACTGGTCGGCATGTGTTTCACTTTGTTCCTATGTCTGTCCCTTCGGGGAAATGTCACGCGGTGACATCCGGTGTCCTGCCTAGCCTGCTACAGCCCGGGTTCCAGGAGTCCTGTTAGCCCAGTGCTACAGCCCGGATTCACACGCTGCTGACCGACATGCTCGATGTGATTCATGTATGCCTGTCCCCATAGGTTAGTGCCGCTTTGGGTTCATGACTAGCCATGTCGGCCCGGGTTCTCTGTCATATGGATGCTAGCGACACTATCATATACGTGAGCCAAAAGGCGCAAACGGTCCCGGGCCATGGTATGGCGACACCCGTGGAATACCGTGCATGAGGCTGCAAAGTGATATGATGTGTTACCGGCTAGATCGATGTGATTTGGAATTGGGGTCCTGACACGGCGCGGGAATATGTCCGCTTGCCGAAGCACCAAGACCCCTCCAGCTTGAGGCCGGAGATCTTGTTCACCAAGTTTGCAACCTCGGCAGCCAGCATTTCCTTGGTACTCAGTCGGCACGGATCGCGATGCCCGCTCATCCGGCTGATCAGGTGAGGCCGGCCTTGGAGTGGGAGAACCCGGCGCACGATGAAGGCGACCAACAAGTCAAACGCCTTGAGGCCTTCAGCGTCGGTCAGCTCCCGGAGTCGTTGGATGGTGGCGGCACCGTTTGCTGATACCGGCTTCGGCTTGCAGCCCCAGCTGGCATGAGGCTCAGCCGGCGGGCCGGCTTCATAAGCCGGAAGGTTGATGAAGTCGACGGCCGGGTCCTCATTCTCCACGTAGAAGTAAGATTGCTGCCACATCTTGACCGATTGTGGAAGCTTGATGGTGGAGAAGGCATTCTTCAGCGACGGCCGGCGAATCGCGACGAAGGCACTACACTGGGCAGCCACCTCCCAGACAGAGGTGCCCAGCTTGGTGTAGAAGAATGCTCCCCACAGCTCGATGGTGGGGAGGATGCCGAGATAGCCCTCGCACATCGTGACGAAGGCGGCCAGGAGCATCACGGTGTTGGGCATGATGTGGTGAGGCTGGAGGTGATAAAACCCGAGAAACGAGCAGAGAAAGCTGCTTGCCGGTAGGCCAAAGCCGCGGATGAAGTGCGAGCGGAAGACGACCCGCTCGCCCTCCCCTGGCACCAGTGAGATCTCTCCCTCCGGTTGCACGCACGCCTTCAGGTAGCCTGCGCCGGGGAGAGGTCGTGTCTCGCGGAGGAAGGTGATATGGTCTTCATTGACATTCGACCCGTCCCAGTCTCCTCCTCGCTCGCGTGCCATGGATAAGCTCGACGAAGAAAATGGCACGGCAGGGGAGAAGAGAATGGGGCAGGGCCAAGAGGGCTCGGGGCGGACGAGCACGACGGAGACGAATAGCGGCGGCGCTCCAGTGTGGCTCGGGGGCGCTGCGGCAAGAGGAAGAAGAAGGGGGCAAGAGTAGGGTGAGGGGGCGCGCGTGCTCCACTGCTCTCTCTCCTCCCCCTAATTATAGCCTACGGGCTATGAAGCCGAGGGGGCAGGCGTGGGATCATGGGATTAACTGTGCCCACGACCCCATGTTCCCACCTTTGTTGTGCGAATTATTGCGCACGATGACTCCGTGGGGAAACTCAACCGCCTGCCTCGGCCGCAGCGGATCCGCTCGCGTGCCGAGGCCCGGTGGTTACGGGCCTAGCCTGTAGTCGCGTCCCATCGCGCGCGTGGGCTGGTAGGCTGGCCCAGCTGGCTAACGCCACGTGGCATGCCCATGACAGGCGGCGGGCCTAGAAGCTTGGCTAGTATGCCAACTAGTTCCTGCTGTTGCGTTCGAAGTTTCAGACAGATCCGACCGGACGTGGCCGACTCCTACCAGGCGGCTTACCAGGAGTCGGATGAAGCTTCCGTCCAGAGCACCCGAGGAAAGAAACTATTGAGGCTCCTCGGCCCCTCGGCTGTGGCGCCTCACCAGCTTTAGGGACTACTGTCGGAGTAATGGGCCACGGGTAGCCTAAACCGAGTCCCCGAACCTTTCAAATCATCGGGGCTGGCTGCACCCCTCAAGATGGCAAGATGAAGCGCCGCCTTCTAGTGGCCGGCTGGCTGAACGACCGACTGCCAGAAGACGGCCATGCTCAGGAAGACGGCTCCAAGACAGGTCGACTCCTAGCAGGCGGCCTCCAGAGAGGCCGGCTCCTAGCAGTCGGGCCATGGTGCCCTCGAAGTCTGCGCCCCCATTAAGAAGACAAGACGGTGCAAGGTTACAGTGTAGCCCATCACCCCCAGATCCAGGGCCGAGCATGGCCATAGTGCTCCATATAGGCGGAGATCTCCACCTGACACGGCACTATTGCCACTTCGCCCCTGACGTCACTCCTGTCAGGCGGAGCCCTGCTCCCACGACCGCCTGTTGGTACGTCCTGAAGACGGCGGGCCCTACCAGGCAGCGAGAGCCCGGAAGCCGGCGGAGGCCGGGCTAGTCGGACCCGAGGGAGGCCGGCTCCCCGCAGTCGGCCCGCTCCTTCCCCGAGGCTCACTCACCATTAACCACATAAGACGCAGAGTGGCTACAATGATCTCCCGCCAGGCAGCGGGACTGTAGCCACGCCCCCTGACCGAGCGTGCATCATTAGTGTTGCGGCTACAGTAATCAGCAGCCGGCAAGACCCGCGAGCAGCGGAGGCGGCCTGTCGGCTCCGTACCAAACCAGTCGGCGGGGGCCACCAGGCGGCGGGCCCCAGCAGCAGGCGGAGAAGCCGGCGACCAGAGAGACTGCCAGGCAGGCCCTACACCTGGCCAGATTACCATTGTACCCCTAGGGGTAGGCCTATATAAACCCCCAGGGCACCCATGAAAAGGGTTGGAACCTGTTAGAATTAGACTCACGCCTAGGGGGAGAGGAGAGCAAACCCTGCCTTCTTCTACCTCTAGCATACAGCTCGAGGAGCACCATTGTACTCACTAGCGCCTTAGTGATCATGCAGAGACCCCGCAGAGCAGGACTAGGGGTGTTATCTCCTAGGAGAGCCCCGAACTTGGGTAAAGTGCGCTGGCGTTCGTGTCTATGCCTCATCCTGCTTCCAGGCACCGGTGACATTCTACTCACTGCCACCATGATAAGCCATCCATTGGCATATGTCGCACCCAACCCCCGACAGGGCCCGAACTTGGGTAAACACTGTGTTCATCATCCCTTGTTCCCCATTGATCCTAGATCAATAGCTCGGGGCCCCTACCAAAGATCCACCGGTTTTGACACCGACAAGGGGTGAGGCTCACTTTGGTGAACCGAACATGTCGCCGGGACTCTTGTGTCACCTCACATGGAGCGTGTTGTCACGTCAATTCAATGTGAGGACATGATGAATTATTTGACCGATGTATACTAGTACTACTATACTACTTACTAGTTGTATTTATTGTCACATTTTAACCATAGGTTTAACTAACAAAATGTCAATGCATGTCACCGAAAATTATACCATTGGAAATGATGTTCAAATACGCATCCAATGATATAATTTTTTGTGAGATGCATTAACATTTAGTTAGTTAAATTTATGGTCAAAATTTGACACAAATTATGAAGGGGCAAATAAACTAAGAGGGAGGTAGTAGTACGAGTAGTGCAATATACGGTATAGAAGACTGCTAGTACTACAAATTTAGAAATGGAGTACGAAGTTACAAGACTGTGTGACAGACTTTGTAGGCTACATGAGTAATACAAAATATAATTCCCATTGGAGAACACTTTCACCAACAAGTATGCACTTGAAGACTAATTGATATAAATGGCTTCTGCACAACATCTCCATCATCATTATCACTACATGCTACGCAAGCGAGTTAGGATGCACTTGATCATGCTACACATGTGAGTTAGGATGCACTTTATCCCAAGTATTTATCCTTCAAACTAACTATAGTACATAATATCCAACAAAAGAGGGTCATGCTACAGCAACAGGATACATGGCTCTGTCTAGATAACACTACGAATCAAGTTGTGCATATTTGTTGTTGGCATGAATTGCATCGCCGCATGTTGGGTTTGCAAAAGCTAGTCATCGCTTGGAAGCTTGATGCCTTTCACACACTGAAGATCATCTGGCAACAAGTTGTGTCGACGAATCTCTGGATATGGTGATTCATGAAACCCATGGTACGACGTCACAAGTCCCCCTAGAAAATGGAAGTTGCATAGCACGGTAATCATCGCCGGTGATATGATCGATGATTGGTTGGATGATCGGATAATTGAACCTGAGGAACGTGGAGTGGTTTCTGAGGATGTAAACTTGCCTCCAGTTGAATACGCCTGGCCCAACGGAGCTAGGATCTTTCTCGAACACGAAGCAGCCATAGCTAGCACAGTCGCAAGTGCCCCGGGCATTGTACTGCATGTGGTTTGATGAAATGGTTTGGTCAATTTGGTACGTCCGGATGAGCATCAAATGCCCACCGTCAGTTGAACGAGCGATGAACCACCACCCATTGACTTGTATATTTCTAGGTCTTGGAATTATGAAGGCCAGTGCATTTGCGTCTGCTACAACAAATCAAATTAGGAACTCAAATGACAAAAATATACGATAATTTTAAGAGTGTGTGTGGTATTAAGATTATTATAATAGTGACATAGATCATAGCAAGAGAAATGCAATGACGTGGTCATAATCATATCCCTAGTTAAACAATTAAGCCAATGGCTTTCATATTGTAGGAACATGTCATGGTTCAATCATCATATAAAAATGATAGGAAAATAGCTATGCCAAGGCCCACTCATATTCTACCATAACAGTTACTACTTTTCTCATATCAACTCTAACAAAAACATGTCTGGTTATAAAAATCTTGGAAATGAGAGTAACATATAGCAATCGTGAGGTTATACCCATAATATCTATTCTAACTATCATTAGATGCCAATTGTTCTCATATCAACTCTAACAATAACATGTGTGGTCATAAAAATCTAGGAAATGAGAGGAACATATAGCAATGATGTGGTTATAGACATACTATATATTCTAAATTTCTAACAATCAACACGCAATCGTATTCATAAGGTAAAGATGAGATGATATAGAACAATTACACGGTGTTAGATTCCACCATTATATGCAGCCAATCTGTGCATCGACCGCGTAAACGATGCCATCGTGCACGATAGCATCAGATATAAATGGAGGGTCAACAAGATTGATGATGAGCCATAACCATGTATGACTACCGGATTCCAGATAGACTAATCCCACAACGAACAAAGCAATGAGCTTGTAATCCATGTAGTCTTATGAAGGTGTGGGCACCTCACAGATTAAAACATTCAGCAAACGGAGGTCGTACCAAAAGCTCGACGCATCTCGTGCGTAGTAGGCAGGAGTGTCTAGCGGGCAATGAGGCTCGATGCTGGCGGTATGCAATGATAGAAGGGTGATCTCTTGCTGGGTGTAGATATCCACGAGATGCCACAGACTACCAGATTGGTGGATGAGGATGATCTAGTTGGCCCAGTAGTGGCTGCGCATGAAGGAAAGGTGGGCAGGCAGTGGTAGCATGTCGAGGGGCACGACAACAACCTCTGAAGGATTGTCAAGTCGGTGTCTGGGCCACCTATGAGGATCGCGCATCAGCAAGGAGGGTGTCTTGAAAAGGGTCGGCTGGTTGGAGATGAGTACACGATACATATACAATGAGAATGCGGCCATACGCACGGTGCTGAGCAGGTCCATATGATTGCAGATCTGCTCCAAGAGAACATCGGGGAGGGAATTCCAATCATGGCTTTGCGTGTCAGTTGGTTCTGCCATAGGATTTTTTAGGGCACTGAGTGATTGGGGTTCTTGGTGCCTGCGAGCGAGCGGGGAAGTGGATTCGAGTGGGTGAGCAAAGATGATGGCATGCATGGCCGAGTAGTGAGCGGGGGGGGGGGGGGGGTTATGGTACGCGCGAGCTACCGAGGAAGATGGTGTGGCGGGCGAGCAGTGAGCGGGGGGAAATGGTGTGTGGCCGACGATGGGGAAGAGAGGAGGAAGAAGAGGGAAAGACAACCAAGAAAGTGCTTTAAATCTCAATTCCACTAGTACTACTACCAGGATATACCGTCCTTTGGAGTGTAAATAGTTAAGCCAATGACATCTGGGTCTACCTCAAGAGGGCCCATATGTCAGTTAATGGAAGAGAGAGAGCTGCGTAGGCATATTTGCGAAAGCGTGCTTGACTAGCAAACATGATGGCAGTACAGGGTAAGGCTGATTTAGTAACACCAACACGCTGGCTCGGCTTATTAATTAAGTGTCCCATCAGCTGCAACGTATATTGTCACGTCACTTTGAAGACTAGTTGAATAGTTCTCTCTGACCAAGATGGAGAATAATGGATCACCAAGACTTCCTATCTACAGTATCCCTATGCCTCTACTCTCATCCTGTCCAACAACAAGAACCATTGGCCAAGGCACCTGGCACCAATTATGTAGGAGTACTACTAGTACTACCTACTCCCTCCTTCCAGTTAATATACATGCCAATAAAAAATCATCAACTAAGGTAGTAGTAAATGATGAGCACCCGAAGAATTTTTTCCAAAAGTACCCAATAATGGGCTTGTTTTCGTCCAGAAAATTGTGTTTGCAAACATATTAATTGGAATACATGCATGCATGTGTGAGAAAGAAAAGACCAGAACTTTTACATGCATTGGTGAGTTTTCTCTTAATTCTTGCATGCAACGTTTTAATGAAACTTGAAATATGAACATGTCAATTGGAGGGAGTACAAGCCTCATGCATGCATGCAACACTCAGACGTACACATGCATGCACGCAACACTCACGCATCCATCGGCACACAACACAAGACGCAACACACACGCTCACACTCAATGTGCTCAACCTACTCCCTCCGTCAAAGACTATACATATAGAGATTTACAGATTGACCAAGAGGAACCAGAACTCCATGGCATAATTAACGCCCAATAGTAGCAGACTTATGTGTGCATGTGACCATTGAGAGAAGAAGATTAAATGAAGGTTGTTGCATGCTGTAATTAATGATAGATATGCAGCCTATAGCTAGAGCACAAGTTGCTGCATTAGTCAATCAATACTGATTAGATTAAAGGCTAAGTGCATTGGAAGTGTAGATGTACACCCTTTGTTGGAAAAAATTCTAATGCTAGATGTACAGTTTTTCACGGACCGAGGGGGTACACGTGCATGGACTCACATACACAGCCATGGTGGTTCGCGCGTAAGGGTTGGACTCTTGTCGCACCTGTGTAAAGTTTTGTTGAACTAATTTCTTTGCTTTGCCAACTGATAGGTGGGACCCAGAAACCAGGTGCCAATTTAACCAGTCAACAAAGTGCCACACCAACTATGTGGCCGGTCAGCAGGGTGCAATACGGTGCTCTACGGTGAGCTAGTGATCGTATAATCACCGCACAACTATATAGTGACCATAATGAGCATAGTATGAAGTCCAGTAACCATATTATTACATATGTTGACTGCCAATTTATTTATCTCGTTTCAAATTAAGCCATATTAACCGGAAATGATGCAATATGGACTACTACTTTGATGTCTCCCAGCAACTCGCAGAACGAGGAGAAGCTTGCTTACTATGCTCTCTCCCTTGCCCATGCGAGGTGGCTCACATGATGAGGAGAAACTTTCTTACTACGTAAGCCTACACCCTCTCCCTCGCCCACGCACGCGGTGGCTCGCAGGACGAGGAGATGGTTTTGACTACAGCGCCCTCTCCCTCTCCCTCGCCCTCATCCTTGCGGTGGATGTGCAACAGTTCATTCGGTGTCACATTGCCAGAAGCATACACTACAAAAAAGACACATCTATGACATTTTGGGCCGAAGGAATTTTTTCTGTCATGCTTATGACACTTCTATGACGATAATTGTGACATAACCTGGTATCATCATAGATGTGGTGGGATCCTATTTCTATGACAAAAAAACCATTACAGAAAATGGGCTTTTCATCCTGGGCGCGGCGGCGACACACCTGCATGACATTCTTTGGGATGTACATGATGGAAAAATCGTGGTAGAAGTGAGGGCAAGGAAAATTTCAGGGAGTTCCCAGTTACGGTGGGTGGTTAGGGCCGAGCGATGCATGGAGGTTTGCACGGTTCTCTCATACACGTACGCGCCTGTGTGTGAGGCGTTCCGCTCTAACTGAACCTGAGTGAGGCGTTGGGCTCTAACTGAACCAGACCGATTGCACTAGCTACGTTACTGAACCCTGATCAATCGCTTGCTGTTAACTGAACCCGAGTGATTCCTTCACTACTACTTGTAACTGAAGCCAATCGAAGCTGCCTCTTGATGAATAGTTCCTGGTGGGGGTTGGATGAACATGATCCCGTGGTAGTAGAGGCAGTTGCCGCTGGATGAACATGACCCCTATTGAGGACGCCGGTGGAGGGTGGATGAACAGGACCCCGTGGAGGCTCCATGAATAGTAGTCGGTGGAGGGTTGATGAAAAGGACTCCGTGGAGGCTCCATGAACAGTAGTCGATGGAGCACTACTAGGGAAAATCCTAGCAGCAGCGCGGGTTTTGGGTGTATCAGTAGCGCGGGTGCCTGCGCTACTGATACAGCGCCACAACTAACTTGTTGCAGTAGCGCGTGTTGACACACGCTATTGCTATACATGGTTAGCTGTAGTGTGCGTTGCAGACAGCACTACTACTAATTATCGTGTCTTATACCCCGCGCTACTACTATTAATTTCAAAAACCAAAAAAAATCTCGATCCCATGCGTGTTGTCAATGGCAGCAGTGGTTCGATCTAGCGACGATTGGCGTCGCCGGAGTCATGAACGGACAGCGGAAGACCAGATCCGGCGGTGGCTGTTGGAGAGGGCTCGTTTCTATGGCAGAGCCAAGCCGCGGCGTGGGGCTCCTCTTCCCGACAATGCCAGATAGCTCCGGGTCGTCCATGGCGACGACCTGCACGGGCATGGAGATGGAAGGATGAGTCAAACCAGAGGGAGAGAGAGAAAAGGAAAACCGAGGGAGAGATGAAGGTGATGGAGGGAGCAACGGAGCTAGTCACCTGTGGTAAGGTGCTCCGGTGTGGTGGCGCGGGGCGGTAGCCTCCTAGGCATCGGTAGAAGACCGGCGAGCTCGTAGATGCCGGGGGCAAGGCGCCGGCCTCCTTCGGCACCACGGAGGGGGATGGGCGCATGGGCAAGAGGTCCATGTGAGAGCGTATGGAAAGTGAGAGGAGAGAGTGGCGGAAGAGAGGACGGATTTGGGGGAGGAGACGGGGATTCGGCCGAGGATATGACCGCGCTACTACTATCAACTTAGTAGTAGCACAGGTTTATACCCCTCGCTACAACTATGGCATGTCTCGGGGGGCACGGTAGAGACCGCTTAGTAGTAGCGAGGGTTAAAAACCAACACTACTACTATCAACTTACTAGTAGCGAGGGGTAAAAACCCACGCTACTACTAAGTAGCAGTAGCGAGGGGTATAAACCCTCGCTGCTAGTAAGCGTCTGCCTATAAGCTTTTCCCTAGTAGTGGAGGGTTGATGAACAGGACCTCATGGAGGGCTGGTTGAATAGTAGCCGGTGGTGGCTGGATGAACATGACCCCATATGGATGAACAGTAGCTGGTGGAGGCTGGAGGAAGTCGACGGTGGATGAACAGTAGCAGGTGGAGGCTGGAGGAAGTCGACGAAGGATGAACAGTAGCAGGTGGAGGCTGGAGTGAGGCAGTAGATGGTGGATGAACAGGACCCCGTTTCGACCGTAGGCGTTCTAACACAAGTCTGCTTCCTTCATTTTGTGGTACGTCACACCCCTCCCAATCAACAAGACCCCGTTTCGACCGTACGTGATCGAACCCAAGTCCGTTTCCTCTGTTTTGCAGTACGTGTCAGGACCCCGTCCAAGTCACATCGATCTAGCCGGTAACACCTCATATCACTTTGCGGCCTCACACACGATATTCCCACGGGTGTCACCTTACCATGGCCCGCGACCGTTTGCGCCTTTTGGCTCACGTATATGATAGTGTCGCTAGCATCCATATGATAGAGAACCCGGGCCGACATGGCTAGTTGTGAACCCAAAGCGGCACTAACCTATGGGGACAGGCATACATGAATCAACTTCGAACATGTCGGTCAGCAGCGTGCGAATCCGGGCTGTAGCACTAGGCTAACAGGACTCCGGTAACCCGGGCTGTAGCAGGCTAGTCAAGACTCCATATGTCACCGCGTGACATTTCCCCGAAGGGACAGACACAGGAACGAAGTGAAACACATGCCGGCCAGTCAAGTGTCCTGAGCAGTAGTGCTGGGCTAACAGGACTCCAGTGAACCGGGCTGTAGCGGACTACTATGGCTCATGGAAGCACTAGACTACATTTCCCCATAGGAGAGGCTGCCAAGGATAAACAACTAGATTGTCGGATCCCACACATACCAAGCATTTCAATCATACACACAATATGCTCGATATGTGTAAATACAACATGGCATCACAACATAACTCTACAACTCAAGTATTTATTCATTAGGCTCCGAGGAGCGAGATATTACAAACATGGGTCTCATGACCCAACAATTGTAGCATACAAATCAAAGCACATGTGGAAGCTTAACATGTCTGAGTATAGACATCTACAAATGAAAAAGGCTGAGAAGTCTGACTATCTACCAGATCCTGCGGAGGGCACAAGATCGTAGCTGAGGTATCAAGCTAAACGTCGAAGTCCACGCGAAACTACTAGCGAGACTGAAGTCTCTCTACAAAACATAAATTAAGCAAATGTGAGTACAAAAGTACTCAGCAAGACTTACATCAGAACTAGCTACATATGCATCGGTATCAACAGGGGGGTGGTGGAGTTTAACTGCAGCAAGCCAGCTTTGACTCGGTGGCTATCTTAAACTATGACAGCAAGTAACTCTTTTGAGGTGGCGCACACGAGTCCACATATTCACCATATCAATACACCACTATGGATCCGCTCCCGTCTACCTACGAGAAGGCCATCCATAGCACTCACGCTTATCTTGTGAGTTTTTAGAGTATCCACTTTCCCTTGTGTATGAACTGTTATAGGCAACCCAGAAGTCCATTACCGCGGACACGGCTATTCGAATAGATCATTTATAACCCTACAGGGGTGTACTTATTCACACACGCTCTCACCACTTACCACCATGTACACGTTGTGTATCTCAGCAACCTTCAAGCGGAAGCCTGGAGAGGGAGTCGGCCACGACCTGACTAACCACACAAGTCTCTAGTCCAGGTTTATCGCCTATTCGGGTTCCATCCGCGAGGAGATCCGGCCGGAGTTTCGCTCACAGCCCCAAACGATGTGTCCATGGTTCCCGAGACACCAAACGGGTGCCTGGTACACCGTGCCACGGTGTATCTACCGCATCATAGCCCACCCCTAGGGTCAGCGCTACGCACGGCTGCCAACACATATCCTACAAACACCAGAAACTAGTTGCAACTCCTGGACAGAGGACAAGGGCAGTTAATAAGTCGAGAGGGTCCATTGGTTTCGGGCCCAATGCGTGGTAGTACTGTTCATGGATCACAAACACAGAACTTAGTTCTTGAGGACGGCTGCAATGAGACAACCCACCATGTACTCCTACATGGCCTCTCACCGCTACCTTTACCAAATCATGTTCACACACTTAGCTCACACACAATAGGACATGTTTACACCTCCAATTCATCCCCGATGAATCAGACCTGACTCAACTCTAAGCAATAGCAGGCATGACAAACAAGCATGAATGAGTAGGCACATCAGGGCCCAAACAACTCCTACTCATGCTAGTGGGTTTCATATATTTACTGTGGCAATGACAGGTAATGCAGAGGAAAGGGTTTCAACTACCGCAGCATGTAACAATTGAATCGTTGTTGTCCTAATGCAGTAAAAGAGAGCAGGAGCGAGAGAGTGGGATTGTATCGGGATGAACAAGGGGGTTTTGCTTGCCTGGCACTTCTGAAGATGGTAGTTCTTCATCGGTGTCATCGAACTCATCGTCGGAACCACGTCTATCGAGAGGGGACCAATACCGGCAACAGAGAAGAACGCAATCAGTGCAATGCACAATATGATGCATGATCATGACATGGTAAAATGAGTGTGTTGGAATGCAACTATAACCAGAAGGTTTGAGCTTATTTGAATCAAGGATTCAAATACAAACCTAAACTATGAACTCATATAAGTGCATTATCATGTTTCATCTAAACAGCAAGGTTAGGTTGCTCTAACATGCATGAAACCAGTACAGATGGATAGATTGGATTTTTTTGATCATTTTTCATATATAAATTATTTCATTCTGAGTTACGGTTGATTTTATATGAATTTTTGAAGTTAGCACTATTTTATGAAATTACCTGAATAAGAATAAATCCAGAAAAGCCTATTACTGCATCAGCATTGCGTCATGCTGACCTCAGCAGGTCAACATGTGCTGGTCCAGGTCAAACGTGACCAGTGGGGCCCATTGGTCAGTGTCACAAGCTGGCTTGGGTCACTAACGAGTGGGGTCGGTCAGGGGCCACGTCAGCCAGGTCAACGCTGACGCGTGGGCCCATGGTGATTAGTTAAAACTAATAGGAATTTAAACTGTTGTTAACTAAGGGCATGGGGCCCGTGTGTCAGTGGGTCAGGGGGTAATTAAGTTGGTACTTAGTCCCTAATGACGGTGCCACGTCATCACCACCGGCGTGTGAACGCCGGCGACCAAATCCCCGGTGGGTGTGCACCGGAGTGGCTCGGGTTTCACCTACAGGAGGTTGCTTGGGCCGCAGGTGGTCCCGTTGGAAAGCTGGCACTCGGCCGCATCTAACGGAGGTGGAGGGAGGCCCTGCGGTTGCCGGAGTTGGGCTCGGCGATGAGGTCAAGCGGCGGCGGTGCTCGGGTTCCATGGGCGCAGGGCTACAGCTCGAGGGCGAGCAAACGGAGGTGCTAGGCAGCACCTAAAGGTCATCAGAAACACGCCGGAGCATCTAGTAGGAGCGGAGGGGCTCGGGGGCACGGGGCTCGCCGGCCATGGCGGACGGTGGCTTCGGGTGCTCGCGGGGCAGCGGCTACGGGGCGTGTGCGAAGGAAAAGGCGGAGGGGAGTGGTTCAGTGGCTCATGGTGAGTCTTCCAGTGCAGACGGCGGGGCCGGGGAGATGTCGGAGTGAGTGGGGCGGTGAGGTGGATCTCCAGTGACACGAGGAGGATGAAGGGTCGGGGACGGTGCTTCGAGGCGTCCGGCGGGGCGCGGCTCGGTGGAGAGGAAGAGGAGGACGCGGCGGTGCTTCTAGGCTGCTCGAGGGAACGAGGGGGAGGCGATGGCCATAGTGGTGCTCGTCGTCGTCGGCGGGCGCGTTCGGTCCGAGGTGCGGAGGGGAGGGAGAGAGCAGGGGGAGAGTGAGAGAGGTCGGGTGGATCGGGACGACACCGAGGCGTTCACCCACGCGTCCAGAGGCTCGGCGGCAAGCACGAGGAGGCGTGGCGCCTCGCGCGCGCGTGCGCTGTCCCGCCTCTGCCTACTGGCAGAGGTTAGGGATGACTGGCACCAGGCCAGGTGGGCTGGGCCAGCATAGGTGAGGCCCAGGTGGGCGCCAGGTTAGTTTCCTTCTCTCTCTCTCTCTCTTTTATTTAGTTTCTGTTTTCTATTTTTCTGTAATTGTTTTGACTTAATTAAAATGCTAAGGCATTTTCAAAAACCCTGAAAATAATTGTGGGCTCTGTATGGAATATTTCTAACAGCCCTCACTTAAGTTCAGAATTATTTGGACATTTAAGATATTATATAGCATTTAATTGTCCAAATTCAAATACGTATGAATTAACTCCAAAATCCAGAAATGTCCTAGAAATGTGTGCATCATTTTTGGAAGAAGTTTTCACCCATTCCAAAATTGATGAACTTTTCTAAAGGCCATTTTGGGTAGATGGAAAAGATTTAATTTGACCCTAGTTGTATTTCATTTGCTGCTAGGGTTTATCAGTCCCCATTTCAAAATTAATAGAAGTTGAAAATGATGCATGGATGCAATGCCACTAATTACAAGAAGATTTCTAGGGCTGTGACAACTCACCCCCACTAAACAAGAATCTCGTCCCGAGATTCAAGACGTGAGGTAAGAAGATAGAGGGGGCACAAGACCAACACAATCATCACGATCCAAGTTGGACCTCATAAGGTTGTTGATTCGTTGCATACGTTGATCTTGACATCCTTGCTTTTGAGATCTTCATCCATGCGATGACGGCCGAAAGAAACTCTACTAGGATTGATCTTCTCAAAGATCGAACAACTGATGATCAACTCACAGAATGAGACATAGCGACATCTGTCGAGATGAGACACGATACACACATCAAGAATGATGGGAATGAGCATATGACAAGGTTTAAATAAGTAGCAGAATTCCCACACCTAGGGGGGTGGTGAACGGTGTCAACAAAGCGAGGAGTTTGGTTGCCATGATACCACAACGAGACACCTTAAGGAAGGTGACTCGCGGAAATATTCCCTTAAGTGGCAAAAAGAATTACTTTTGATTCAGAGATCATTGACACTCGTTATACCAGCCTGAGGCAAACCACAACAATCGTTTGGCGGAGTACGAAGGGATGGCATACCCGGGCTAGAATGGATGATGTGGACTACCTTGTTGAAGACAACGCAAGGGTTGATTTTGCTTGCACGTGCTCTCAAGAACTTGAGCATTTCCATATTCATCAAGGTTCTACCAACATCCGTGTCGAGGATCTTGGCAACACATCTTACTACCTTGACCAATAGTAATGGACAATGCAGATGCATAGAAAGACACCTCTTTCTCAGATTTCACCTTAGCAAAGCCAAGGGAACGAAATCTGGATGATCGACTGAGAGACATTTAGCACCCCGCTTCTAATGTTCTCCTTGATGTGCTAGCGCAACCCATTAATAGATATGGTTTGATAACTAGAATATCAAGTAAAAGGTCAGACTTCGGGATTACAAGAATCCATAAGGAATAACTATGGAAATAAATCCTACGAAATCCTTATGGGGAGGTGGCCAACTTTCTCAATCAAGATACTATAATAATCAGCCTTTCGGCTAGGTGTGTTGGCCACAACATCCACTTTACCGGGTTACAGGGAGACCAATATTATAGTTCTTGAGGAACGTTCCAACCACCATATCTGCCTGAGATTCAGACCTGGTTGGTGTCAGAATATTCCAGACTCATGTCTGGAGAAGAAAGGTTGCAACACAAACCGACGAGATGACGTTGCGGGATTCTCGGGAGATGAACTACGATAGCAAGCTCCAAAACATGAGCTGGTTCTGCTACACACATGTGAACATGCGGTCCTAGACAAGCATGACCACCAAGTAGTCTTATAATAAACACTACCGAGTTCAGGTTGGGAACCATCATCGAGGATAACGAAGTCCTAACATAAGTCATGACTAGTTGTTATGAAGGAACTCCTGTCACAGCCCTAGAGTTTGCTTGTAACTAGTGGCTTTACATCGATGCATCATGTTTAAATTTCATGAAACTTGAACTGGGGATTGTTGAAACCCTAGCACCAAATGAATTCAACTAGGTCCAATAAAAAAATATTTTCAATGATCCCAATTGCCCTTTAGAAAAGTTCATGACTTTTGTTAAAGGTGAAAGCCTCTGCCAAAATTCATGCACATATTTCTAGGCCATTCTGGATTTTTGAATTAAATCTTATTGTATTTGAATTTGGGCACTTAAATACTATAAAATATTTAAAATGTCCAAATAATCCCAAACCAAAATGTTCCATGTTTGATATATTCTAAACATTGGGCATGCACAGTTTGGTGATTTTTGAAAGTGCCTAGATATTTTTAGTAATGCCACAAACTTACAAAACAAAAGAAAAATAGAAATAAAAGAAAGAGAGAGAGAGAGAAGGACCTACCTGGGCCACTTGCCTGGCTGGCCCAGCTCGCTCGCCCAGCCCACTGGCCTCCTCCCCGTCGTCTTCCTCCCCTGCCAGGAGGACGAAGGCGCGTGCTCGCCGCGCGCGTCCACGCGTGAGCCACCTCCTGCTTCCCCGATGCGCCCTGAGCCTTCCGTAGCGCCACGCCACCCCCAGACCCGTTCGGATCGATCTCTCCCTCCCTCGCTATTTCCCTCACCCTCTCCCGCGATGGCCGAGCGCCATCCTCGCTGCCGTTCGCCGTAGTCGTCACCAAAGCCACCCCCTCGCCCCTCTGTCATGCCCAATAGCTCTGCCACCTCACGCTACGCCTCTCCATAGAAGGAAGCCAGTCGGAGCGCCCCGTAATGCCGCCATCGCCGTCATCCCCTTCTTCGATCGCCAGAGATCCGCCTCGCCGCCCCGCTCGCTCCGACGCTTCCCCGGCCTCGCCGACCTGCTCGTCCGACTCGCCATGAGCCACTGACCCAAACCCCCCTCCTTTGCACTCAGTTTGCACGTTGTAGCCGTCGCTCCACCGGAGACCGAACCGCGCCGCCGTCCGAGCTTCTCTCCATTGTGGCCACAGTCGTCGTAGCTCCCAACCGAGCACACCCACGTGCTCACCACGCCGCGTAGGTGCCGTAGGAGCTAAGAACGCCACTCCACGGCCACCGCAGCCCCGTTCCCAAGTGCGTCCGAACTCCGGCCGCCGCCGAGGTCGACGCCGCGCTCAACCCCGGCCACCCTAGCTGCTGCCGCTTGCTGCACTAGACGCGGACGAGCTCCAGCATCACGTAGAGCCTTTCCGCCGCTGTTTTGGTCGCCGAAGGAGAATTTCCGAGCCGCCCCGCCGTCTCTATCCTCGCAAACGATGAGCCATGGGCCAAGCCCGTGGGTTTGACCCCGGTTGACCGGGATTTGACTTCCCCTGCGCCACTGACAGGTGGGTCTAGCCCGTGTTAATCTCTGGTTTAGTTTTAAGTTAAAACCCAATTAGACGTGAGACACTGACTTGTGGGGCCCAGTGGTCAGGTTTGACCTGGGCTGACCACGTTGACCTGCTGACACAGTGATGACGTCATGCTGACTCAGTTATTAATTTTCTGGTTTAAAAATAATCCAGGAAATTCCAGAAATTAGTATAAACTTCTAAAATTCATAGAAATTAAATCGTAACTCCAAATGAAATAATTTATATATCAGAAAAATTGAAGGAATCTGTTTATGGCATTTTTATGCATGTTTGAACAATGTTTGTCCTCTGTTTTGGACAAAACAAATAAAGGGCATTTAAATAATCATATATGGAGTTGGAATTTGAATCTTGTATTCAAACCTACTTCCTGTAAATCATAACTAGATGCATTAGCTCAAATCACAGCATATTGCCATGTCATGTTCATGCATCATATTGTCGCATATGCATTGATTGTGTTCTTCTCTTTGGCTGGTGTTTGTCCCCCTTCAGTAGACGACGTTCCGACGATGTGATTGATGACACCGATGAAGAACTATATTATCTTCAAAAGTGCCAGGCAAGCAAAATCCCCTTTCTCATTCCAATACAATCCCACTCTCCTACTCATGCTCTCTTTTACTACATTAGGACAACAACGATTCATCTTTTACTTGCTGCGGTAGTTGAACCCCTTATCCTCTGCATGACTTGTCATTGCCACAGTAAATAGATGAAACCCACTAGCATGAGTAGGAGTTGTTTGAGCCCTGATGTGCCTACTCATTCATGCTTGTTTGTCATGCCTGCTATTGCATAGAGTCATGTCAGGTCTGGTTCATCGGGGATGAATCGGAGGTGTGTAAACATGTCCTATGGTGTGTGAGTTAAGTGTGTGAACACAATTTGGTAAAGGTAGCGGTGAGAGGCCATGTAGGAGTACATGATGGGTTGTCTCACTGAAACCGTCCTCAGGAACTGAGTTCTGTGTTTGTAATCCATGAAACAGCTACTACCACACATTGGGCCATGAAATATGACCCTGCTCGACTTATTGACCCCTCTCATCCTCTGCCCAGGAGTTGCAACTAGTTTCTGGTGTTTGTAGGTTATGTGTTGGCGGCCGTGCGTAGTGCTGATCCTAGGGGTGGGCTATGATGTGGTAGATGCACTGTGGCCGGGTATGCCGGGCGCCCGTTTGGCGTCTCGGGACCCTGTACACATCGTTTGGGGCCGTTGAGGACACCCCGGCCGGATTTCCTTGCGGATGGAACCCGAATAGGCGATAAACCTGGACTAGAGGCTTGTGTGGTTAGTCAGGTCGTGGTCTACACCCACGTCGGCTTTCGTTTGAAGTCTGCCGAGCACATGTCGTGTGCAGACGCTAAGTGGTGGAAACATGTGTGACGAAGTACACCCCTGCAGGGTTATAAATGATCTATTCGAATAGCCATGTACGCGGTAAAGGACTTCTGGGTTGCCTATAACAGTTCATAGACAAGTGAAAGTGGATACTCTAAAACTCGCAAGATAAGTGTGAGTGCTATGGATGGCCTTCTCGTAGGGAGACGGGAGCGGATCCATAGTGGTGTATTGGATGGTGAATATGTGGACTCGTGTGCTCCACCTCAAAAGAGTTGCTTGTAGTCATGGTTCAGGATAGCCACCGAGTCAAAGCTGGCTTGCTGCAGTTAAACTCCACCATACCTTCGTTGATAATGATGCATATGTAGTTCGATCTGATGTAAGTCTTGCTGGGTACATTTGTACTCACGTTTTCCTAATTTATGTTTTGCAGAGAGACGTCAGTATCACTAGTAGTTCCGCTTGGACTTCGATGTTTAGCTTGTTACCTCAGCTACGATCTTGTACCCTTGGGAGGGTCTTGTAAATAGTCAGGCTTCTTAGTCTTTTTCATTTGTAGATGTCTGTACTCAGACATGTTAAGATTCCGCATGTGTTTGACTTGTACGCTCTGAATGTTGGGTCATGAGACCCATGTTTGTAATATCTCGCTCCTCGGAGCCTAATGAATAAATACTTTGGGTCGTAGAGTTATGTTGTGATGCCATGTTGTATTTGCACATATCGAGCATATTGTGTGTATGATTGAAATGCTTGGTATGTGTGGGATCCGACAACCTAGTGGTTTATCCTTGGTAGCCTCTCTTATGGGGAAATGTAGTCTTGTGCTTCCATGAGCCATACTAGTCCACTACATCCCGGTTCACCGGAGTCCTGCTAGCCCAGCACTACTGCTCCGGAACACTTGACTGGCCGGCATGTGATTCACTTTGTTCCTGTGTCTGTCCCTTCGGGGAAATGTCACGCGGTGACATCGGGAGTCCTGTTAGCCCAGTGCTATAGCCCGGATTCGCACGCTGCTGACCGACATGCTCGATGTTGATTCATGTATGCCTGTTCTCGTAAGTTAGTGCCACTTTGGGTTCACGACTAGTCATGTCGGCCCGGGTTCTCTATCATATGGACGCTAGCGACACTATCATATACGTGAGCCAAAAGGCGCAAACGGTCCTGGGCCATGGTAAGGCGACACCCGTGGAAATACCGTGCGTGAGGCCGCAACGTGATATGAGGTGTTACAGGCTAGATCGATGTGACTTAGAATCGGGGTCCTGACAGCTTTGGTATCAGAGCCTGACTACCTGTAGCATTACCAAGCCATATTGGTCGAAGTTGTGTCTAGAAATGCTTTAGTTATGTAGGGGAATTGATTGTGGAAGGGAACGTAAGACTCTTTTTACTTCTTATACCCTATGCCTTCTGATCTGAGTCACCCTCTTCTTTTCTGCGGGGGTTAAGAACTAGGCTTCTCTTCTATCTCTCAGGATGACGTGTGCTAAACCGTAGTTGCCTAGGATTGTTGAGTTCAAGCCCCAGTTCAGTTCCTCCTATCTTCTGTGTGCTGACAGTTGATCCCGGAACCTTGATATTGTGTTGTTGAGTGGTTATGCCACCATTTTGCATGATGTCTCAAATCATTTCGAGCATTTACAGCCGTTATGCTGTCCGAGTCATCCCAAGTCTCTACATAGTCTGATGCATTTGCAAACCTTTTCTTTCCGTTCCCGATGTCCTTTTGGGCCAGATTAAGCACACTACTCGGTCTGTGAGGTACTTTGTTGCCTCGGCGTATATGTTGGAGCTATTATTATGACCCTAGGTGTTTTAGGGAGTCACCTAGTAATCTAGCCATGTTTTGTGCTCCGGTGTGATGATTCTGGCCACCATTCTCGAAAGCATCCCGTGATGCCAATTAGTAGTAGGTATTGTACTCCTAGGTTCTTGAACCCAAGATTCACTCTACTTAATTTGTGTACATAGTGTTGCTCGTTCCTTTAGGATATTAGAAACCTTGCGACAGTCCTCGAGGTCCATGGAATTTCTTTCTTCCAAATACCATGAACCATTAAGGCAGAAGTTATTTGAACCAAAAGATCACCATTAGAGTACTCCTGAGGAGTTCTCCATTCACAATTGTGACTCTGCCAGTCCTACCTCGTAGCATGGGTTATCTGGAAGAAATATGTTGAACTTGTTCGACATACTAACCTATGCATCCACAACTCAGAAAGATATATGTTCCTTTGAGTTGTCCCTCTGTAGTTGTATTCCGATCCTTGTCTATCAGTTGATAGCCAAGTTTATGTCGTGCATTCGTGTTATCGATGCCTATTATTCTTGTGGTCCATCGAGCCATTCTATTTCGGAATGACTAGGAGAAACAAACTCCAGCACCTCATCCATTTCTTGGACTGGTCAAAGTAGTTGTATTCCACAGATCAAAATGCCAATCCAGCTTTTGTTCTGTTCTACCTCGGAGTATTACCCCCTTTATGTCAGGATTGTCATAGGAATTGCAGCATCTCTCATGAATTCTTGACGTAGTGATACTCTCTCCATCATTATTCATTTCTCGGTTTCCGTGTTGTTGCAACCGGAATGTCGACAAGTGATTCGTGATGTGTGAAATCAATACTCCTAGCAACCCCGTTGCTTGGTAGTTAAAGGACACTAACTTCATTCTCAGCATGTTGGTTATCGAATCATCGTTCTAAGGTAGATTGTGCTACCTAATCATTGTTTCTGGTGCACTCTTCGACCAATGTGTTAGGAGTGTGTCAATCCATCACTCTCTTGATCACATTGTCTTGCCCTGAAAAGCAAGATTGTTCTCGAGCTTAGTAACATATCGGTGGTTCATGATGTTCCGAATATCTTCTTGGAAGTATTACCAGGTTGTCACCTGCCCGCTATGTTGAGTTTGTGATCATGTTGGTTTTCCTCCAAACCGTCCTTTCTCCAAGAATCTATGTCGGATACCGTGAGCAAGTTGGTTAAGCTAAACAACAACTTGGAGAGTTGAAAGATAAAAGCTTGTCCGACTCAGTTCATTCCAAAGGGATATCTTGCGTGTGTGTGCGTGTGTGTTGGAGAAAGATGATATCTTCATCAATTGATCCTCGTGATCAATTGTCGGTGCTATTGTCTTACCCAAACTTTGATTTGAGTGTGGGCTATCGTCAAATCAAATCAGAACCAACGATATTCGTAATGTTGTCCTACTCACGGTTGATTCCTCGAGCATACATCATTATATTCTTTGGGTCTGACCAATGCTATCACCGTGTTCACTTAATTATGGATTTCCATTTATATGGAAACCTGGATGAATTGTTGTTGAGCCCATCGACAACATCCATGTCCTCTCCATGATTGTGTTGAACATCCAGCTAGTGTTGGAAACTTGTGTAATCATTTTCTTCACGCCCCGTTCATGAAGTATATGTTTGGATGAAAGAAGTGACTTCCTTTAATTCAGGTGCATTTGATGTAAGTTGCCGCCGTGAATCCGGGAAAGTTTGTTTTGCTTCCTCTGGAATCATCCCAAGTCAGTCATGCACGTGCGAAGTATTCTATGGTCTGATAGACTGATCATCTTCATTCCATACGTATCCCTAGCACACCAAGCCACTGATTGACTTGTTCAGGGAGAAGAAGTTCTCCATAAGAGCTAATCATATGACTTATGCAAGGACTTCGATATCCTTGATGATGGTTCCCAACCAGGACTGGGTAGTGTTTCATTGTAAGACCACCATGTGGTCATGCTTGTCTAGGACAGCGTGTTCATGTGTGTTTAGCAGAACCAGCTCATGTTTTGGAGCTTACTACCATAGTCCATTTCCTGAGAATCTCGCAATGTCATCTCGTCAATTTGTGTTGCAGACTTTCATTTTGTTTCTAGACTCGATTAGTCTGGAATATCCTGACACCAACCAGATCTGAATCTCAGGCAGATGTGATGGTTGGGATGTTTTCCCAAGAGCTATAATATTGCTCTCTCTGTAACCCGGTAAGTGGATGTCGTGGACATCACACCGAGCTGGAAGACCTATTATTGTAGTATCTTGATTGAGTAAGTTGGCCACCTCCCCATAAGGATTACATAGGATTTACTCCAGTAGTTATTCCTTATGGATTCCTGAGCTCCCGGAGTCTGACCTGCTACTTGATGTTCTAGATACCAAACCATTCCAATGAATGGGTTAGGCTAGCACATCAAGGAGAACATTAGAAGCGGAGCGCTAAATGTCTCTCGGTCGATCATCCGGATTTTGATCCCTTGGCCTCGCTAAGGTGAAATCTGAGAAAGTGTTATCTTTCTTTGCATCTGCATCTTCCACCATTATTCATCATGGTAGCATGTTGTGTTGCCAGGATCCTTGACACGGATATTGGTAAAACCCTGATGAATACGGAAATGCTCAAGATCTTGAGAGCATGCGCAAGCACTAGGATTTATCGTCGGCATTAGCTGGGGTCCATTCCCGGTTTCTTCGATTATGCCATAACCTTTCAAACAGTGGAATCTCTCTCTACTGTTGGGGTTCTCCCCAGTTACTAGAATCATTCCCAGCATTTGCATTTTGTTCCCAGCTTGCACCACCATTATGTCATCCTACTACGGACTACCCTTCTCAGTAATTACTGATCAGGATCATCTTCAAAGTGGTCCTACCATGGGTTCCATCCATTTTTGATGATAAGCAAATCATCCATCGCGTTTTCTACAACAAGGTAGTCCACATCATCCATTCTAGCCCGAGTATGTCGTTCTCTCGAACTACGTCAAAGGATCGTTGTGAATTGCCTTAGGTTGGTATAGAGAGTCTCAATGATCTATGGATCAAAAGTAATTCTTTTTGCCACTTAAGGGAATATTTCTGCGAGTCACCTTAAGGTGTCTCATTGTGGTCTCTTGGCAACATAACTCCTCGCTACGTTGACACCGTTCACCACCCTCTTAGGTGTGGAATTTTTGTCTACCAATTTGAACCCTTGTCATCCGCTTCTTTCCATCACCCCTGATGTGTGTTTTGTCTCTCAGCTCAAGAGATGTTTCAACGTCTCACTCCCTGAGTTGATCCTGAGTACTCGATCTTCGAGGAGATCGATTCCTGTAGAGTTTCTTTCTACCATCATCGTGCTGGATGGAGATCTCGAAAGCAAAGACGTCAAGATCAAATTGAAGTAATGAATCAACATCTTTGAGAAGGACAGTTGGATCGTGAAGATCATGTTTGCTTTGTGTCCCCTCTGTCTTCTTACCTCGCGTCTTGAATCTCGGGACGAGATTCTTGTTTAGTGGGGGTGAGTTGTCACAGCCCTAGAGTTTGCTTGTAACTAGTGGCTTTACATCCATGCATCATGTTTAAATTTCATGAAACTTGAAATGGGGATTGTTGAAACCCTAGCACCAAATGAATTCAACTAGGTTCAATAAAAAAATATTTTCAATGATCCCAATTGCCCTTTAGAAAAGTTCATGATTTTTGTTAAAGGTGAAAGCCTCTGTCAAAAGTCATGCACATATTTCTATGCCATTCTGGATTTTTGAATTAAATCTTATTGTATTTGAATTTGGGCACTTAAATACTATAAAATATTTAAAATGTCCAAATAATCCTAAACCAAAATGTTCCATGTTTGATATATTCTAAACATTGGGCATGCACAGTTTGGTGATTTTTGAAAGTGCCTAGATATTTTTAGTAATGCCACAAACTTACAGAACAAAAGAAAAATAGAAATAAAAGAAAGAGAGAGAGAGAGAGAGAGAAGGACCTACCTGGGCCACTTGCCTGGCCGGCCCAGCTCGCTAGCCCAGCCCACTGGCCTCCTCCCCGTCGTCTTCCTCCCCTGCCAGGAGGACGAAGGCACGTGCTCGCCGCGCGCGTCCACGCACGAGCCACCTCCTGCTTCCCCGAAGCGCCCTGAGCCTTCCGTAGCGCCACGCCACCCCCCAGACCCGTTCGGATCGATCTCTCCCTCCCTCGCTCTTTCCCTCACCCTCTCCCGCGATGGCCGAGCGCCATCCTCGCTGCTGTTCGCCGTAGTCGTCACCAAAGCCACCCCCTCGCCACTCTGTCATGCCCAGCAGCTCTGCCACCTCGCGCTACGCCTCTCCACCGAAGGAAGCCAGTCGGAGCGCCTCGTAACGCCGCCATCGCCGTCATCCCCTTCTTCGGCCGCCGGAGATCCGCCTCGCCGCCCCGCTCGCTCCGACGCTTCCCCGGCCTCGCCGACCTACTCGTCCGACTCGCTGTGAGCTACTGACCCGAACCCCCCCTCCTTTGCGCTCCGTTTGCACATTGTAGCCGTCGCTCTGCCGGAGACCGAACCACTCCGCCCGAGCTTCTCGCCGCTGTGGCCACAGTCGTCGTAGGTCCCAATCAAGCACACCCACGTGCTCACCGCGCCGCGTAGGTGCCATAGGAGCTAAGAACGCCACTCCACGGCCACCGCAGCCCCGTTCCCGAGTGCGTCCGAACTCCGGCCGCCGCCGAGGTCGACGTCGCGCTCAACCCCGGCCACCCTAGCTGCTGCCGCTTGCTGCACTAGACGCGGACGAGCTCCAGCATCACGTAGATCCTCTCCGCCGCCGTTTTGGTCGCCGAAGGAGCATTTCCGAGCCGCCCCGCCGTCTCTATCGTCGCCGACGATGAGCCGTGGGCCAAGCCCGTGGGTTTGACCCCGATTGACCGGGATTTGACTTCCCCTGCGCCACTGACAGGTGGGTCCAGCCCGTGTTAATCTCTGGTTTAGTTTTAAGTTAAAACCCAATTAGACTTGAGACACTGACTTGCGGGGCCCAGTGGTCAGGTTTGACCTGGGCTGACCACGTTGACCTGCTGACGCAGTGATGACGTCATGCTGACTCAGTTATTAATTTTCTGGTTTAAAAATAATCCAGGAAATTCCAGAAATTAGTATAAACTTCTAAAATTCATAGAAATTAAATTGTAACTCCAAATGAAATAATTTATATATGAAAAATTATCAGAAAAATTCAAGGAATCTGTTTATGGCAGTTTCATGAATGTTTGAACAATTTTTGTCCTCTGTTTTGGACAAAACAAATAAAGGGCATTTAAATAATCATATATGGAGTTGGAATTTGAATCTTGTATTCAAACCTACTTCCTGTAAATCATAACTAGATGCATTAGCTCAAATCACAGCATATTGCCATGTCATGTTCATGCATCATATTGTCGTATATGCATTGATTGTGTTCTTCTCTTTTGCCGGTGTTTGTCCCCCTTCAGTAGACGATGTTCCGATGATGTGATCAATGACACCGATAAAGAACTATACTATCTTCAAAAGTGCCAGGCAAGCAAAAACCCCTTGCTCATTCCAATACAATCCCACTCTCCCGCTCCTGCTCTCTTTTACTGCATTAGGACAACAACGATTCATCTTTTACTTGCTGCGGTAGTTGAACCCCTTATCCTCTGCATGACCTGTCATTGCCACAGTAAATAGATGAAACCCACTAGCATGAGTAGGAGTTGTTTGAGACCTGATGTGCCTACTCATTCATGCTTGTTTGTCATGCCTGCTATTGCATAGAGTCGTATCAGGTCTGGTTCATCGAGGATGAATCAGAGGTGTGTAAACATGTCCTACGGTGTGTGAGCTAAGTGTGTGAACACGATTTGGTAAAGGTAGCGGTGAGAGGCCATGTAGGAGTACATGGTGGGTTGTCTCACTGAAACCGTCCTCAGGAACTGAGTTCTGTGTTTGTGATCCATGAAACAGCTACTACCACACATTGGGCCCTGAAATATGACCCCGCTCGACTTATTGACCCCTCTCGTCCTCTGTCCAGGAGTTGCAACTAGTTTCAGGTGTTTGTAGGTTATGTGTTGAAGGCCGTGCGTAGCGCTGACCCTAGGGGTGGGCTATGATGCGGTAGATGCATTGTGGCCGGGTATGCCGGGCGCCCGTTTGGCGTCTTGGGACCCTGTACACATCGTTTGGGGCCGCTGAGGACACCCCGGCCGGATTTCCTTGCGGATGGAACCCGAATAGGTGATAAACCTGGACTAGAGACTTGTGTGGTTAGTCAGGTCATGGTCTATACCCATGTCGGCTTTCGTTTGAAGTCTGCCGAGCACATGTCGTGTGCAGACGCTAAGTGGTGGAAACATGTGTGATCTATTCGAATAGCCGTGTCCACGGTAAAGGACTTATGGGTTGCCTATAACAGTTCATAGACAAGTGAAAGTGGATACTCTAAAACTTGCAAGATAAGTGTGAGTGCTATGGATGGCCTTCTCGTAGGGAGACGGGACCGGATCCATAGTGGTGTATTGGATGGTGAATATGTGGACTCGTGTGCGCCACCTCAAAAGAGTTGCTTGTAGTTGTGGTTCGGGATAGCCACCGAGTCAAAGCTAGCTTGCTGCAGTTAAACTCCACCATACCTTCGTTGATAATGATGCATATGTAGTTAGATCTGATGTAAGTCTTGTTGATTACATTTGTACTCACGTTTGCCTAATTTATATTTTGCAGAGAGACGTCAGTATCACTAGTAGTTCCGCTTGGACTTCGACGTTTAGCTTGTTACCTCAGCTACGATCTTGTACCCTTGGGAGGGTCTTGTAAATAGTCAGGCTTCTTAGTATTTTTCATTTGTAGATGTCTGTACTCAGACATGTTAAGCTTCCGCATGTGTTTGACTTGTATGCTCTGAATGTTGGGTCATGAGACCCATGTTTGTAATATCTCGCTCCTCGGAGCCTAATGAATAAGTACTTTGGGTCGTAGAGTTATGTTGTGATGCCATGTTGCATTTGCACATATCGAGCATATTGTGTGTATGATTGAAATGCTTGTTATGTGTGGGATCCGACAACCTAGTGGTTTATCCTTGGTAGCCTCTCTTATGGGGAAATGTAGTCTTGTGCTTCCATGAGCCATAGTAGTCCGCTACAGCCCGGTTCACCGGAGTCCTGCTAGCCCAGCACTACTGCTCCGGAACACTTGACTGGCCGGCATGTGATTCACTTTGTTCCTGTGTCTGTCCCTTCGGGGAAATGTCATGCGGTGACATCCGGAGTCCTGTTAGCCCAGTGCTACAGCCCAGATTCGCACGATGCTGACCGACATGCTCGATGTTGATTCATGTATGCCTGTTCCCGTAAGTTAGTGCCACTTTGGGTTCACGACTAGTCATGTTGGCCTGGGTTCTCTGTCATATGGACGCTAGCGACACTATCATATACGTGAGCCAAAAGGCACAAACGGTCCCGGGCCATGGTAAGGCGACACCCGTGGAAATACCGTGCGTGAGGCCGCAAAGTGATATGAGGTGTTACAGGCTAGATCGATGTGACTTGGAATCGGGGTCCTGACAACTCCTTCTCCTTGAACAAATCAATCAGTAACTTGGTGTACTAGGGATACATATGGGTTGAAGGTTGCAAGTCTTCAAACCATAGAATACTTCACACATATACATGACTGACTTGGGATGGTTCCGAAGGAAGCAAAAACAAGCTTTCTCGAATTCACGGCGGCAACTTCATCAAATGCACGTGAATTAGAGGAAGTCACTCCTTTCATCCAAATGTATACCTCATGAGCGGAACATGAAGGCAATGCTTAGAAAGTTTCCAATACCAGTGTAATGTTCAACATGAATCATGGGGGAGACAAAATGCTGCTGATGGGCTCAACAGCAACTCATCAAAATTCCCATATCACTAGACTTCCACCATCATGTGAACACGGTGATAGCATTGGTCAGACCAAAAGATGTAATGGTGTATGCTCGAGGGATCAACCACGAGTAAGACAACATTACGAACATCGTTGGTTCTGATTTGACTTGACAATAGCCCATACTCAAGTCAAAGTTTTGACAAGGCAATAGATCCAACAACTGATCATGACGACCAATCGATGGAGATATCATCTTTCTTCAACACACGCACACACAAGGATATCCCTTTGGAATGACTGAGCTGGACAAGCTTTCATCTTCCAACTCTCCAAGTTGTTGTTCAGCTTAACCAACTAGCTCAGGGTATCCAACACAGATTCTTGGAGAAGGGGTGGTTTACAAGAAACCAACTTGATCACGAGCTCAACATAACAGTCAGGGGGCAACCTGGTGATACTTCCGAGGAAATATTCAGAAAATCACAAACCACCGATATGTTTCTAAGCTCAGGAACAATCTTGCTTTTCAGAGCAAGACGATATGATCAAGAGAGCGAGGGACTGACACAATCCTAACTCATTGATCGAAGAGTGCACCAGGAAAAATGGACTAGGTAGCACGATCAATCTTAGGATGATGATTCAATAACCAACACGCTACGAAAGAAATTATTGTCCATTAGCTACCTAGCAACTAGTTGCTAGGAGTATTGATTTCACACAAAATGGTTCACTTGCCGGCATTCCGGTTGCGACAACACGGGACTGAGGAATGAAAAATGATGGTAAGAAGTATCACTGCGTCAAGAATTCATGAGAGAGGGTGCAATTCTCATGACAATCCTGACATAAAGGGGGTAATACTCCAGGGTAGAACAGAGCAAAAGCTGGATTGACATTTGATCTGCAGAACACAACTATTTTGACCCAATCCTGGATATGGATGAGGTACTGGAGTTTGCTTCTCCTAGTCATTCCGAAATAGAATGGCTTGATGGATCACATGAACAATAGGCATTGATAACACCAATGCACAACTATTCTTGACCAACAATTGACGGACGAGGGTTAGAATACAACTAAAGAAGGACAACTCAAAGGAACATATAATTTTCTGAGTTGTGGATGCATAGATTAGTATGTCGAGCAAAGCTTAACATTCCTTCCGGACAACCCATGCAGAAAGGTGGGACTGGAAGATTCACAATGAAGAATGGAGAACTCATCAAGAGCACTCTGGTAGTGATCTTTTGGTTCAAAGAACTTCTGCCATAGGCGGTTCGTAGTATTTGGAAGAAGGAAATACCACGGACCTCGAGGACTGTCGCAAGGTTACTAATATCCTAAAGGAACTAGCAACACTGTCAACATGGGGTAAGTAGGGTGAATCTCGGGTTCAAGAACCCATGAATAGAGTACCTACTACTACATGGCATCACGGGATGCTTTTGAGAATAATGGCCAGAATCACACACTGGGGATACAAACATGGCTAGATCACTAGGTGACTCCCTAAAACACCTAGGGCCATAAAAATAGCTCCAACATATATGTCAAGGCAATAGAGTACCTCAACTCATAGATTAGTGTGCTTAAACTGGCCCAAAAGGACATCGGGAACTGGGAGGAAGGATTTGCAAATGCATCAGATTGTTTAGAAACCTGGGATGACTCGGACAGCATAACGGCTGTAAATGCTCAAAATGATTTGAGACATCCTGCAAAATGGTGGCATAACCACTCAGAAGCACAATATCAAGGTTCCGAGACCAACTATGAACATAGAGAAGTAGTAGAGACTGAACTGGGCTTGAATCCAACAATCTTATAAGTCTATGGATTAGTAACACGTCATCCTGATAAAACATGAGAAGCCTAGTTCGTAATCCCCATAGAAAAGAAGAGGTTGACTCAGATCAGAAGGGCATAGGGTAAAGGAATAAAAAGAGCCTTACGTTCCCTTCCACAATAAATTCCCTTACATAACTAAAGCATTTCTAGACTCAACTTCGACCAGTTTGGCTTGGTAATCCTACAGGCAGTCAGGCTCTGATACCAACGCTGTCAGGACCCCAATTCCAAGTCACATCGATCTAGCCGGTAACACCTCATATAACTTTGCGGCCTCATGCACGATATTCCCACGGGTGTCGCCTTACCATGGCCCGGGACTGTTTGCACCTTTTGGCTCACGTATATGATAGTGTCGCTAGCATCCATATGACAGAGAACCCGGGCCGACATGGGTAGTTGTGAACCCAAAGCGGTACTAACCTATGGGGACATGCATACATGAATCAACTTCGAGCATGTCGGTCAGCAGCGTGATAATCCGGGCTGTAGCACTGGGCTAACAGGACTCCGGTAACCCAGGCTGTAGCAGGCTAGTCAAGACTCCGGATGTCACCGCGTGACATTTCCCCGAAGGGATAGACACAGGAACAAATTGAAACACATGCCGGCCAGTCAAGTGTCCTGAGCAGTAGTGCTGGGCTAACAGGACTCCGGTGAACCGGGCTGTAGCGGACTACTATGGCTCATGGAAGCACTATACTACATTTCCCCATAGGAGAGGCTGCCAAGGATAAACAACTAGATTGTCGGATCCCACACATACCAAGCATTTAAATCATACACACAATATGCTCGATATGTGTAAATACAACATGGCATCACAACATAACTCTACAACTCAAGTATTTATTCATTAGGCTCTGAGGAGCGAGATATTACAAACATGGGTCTCATGACCCAACAATCCTAGCATACAAATCAAATCACATGTGGAAGCTTAACATGTCTGAGTATAGACATCTACAAATGAAAAAGGCTGAGAAGTCTGACTATCTACCAGATCCTGCCGAGGGCACAAGATCGTAGCTGAGGTATCAAGCTAAACGTCGAAGTCCACGCGAAAATACTAGCGAGACTGAAGTCTCTCTGCAAAACATAAATTAAGCAAATGTGAGTACAAAAGTACTCAGCAAGACTTACATCAGAACTAGCTACATATGCATCGGTATCAACAGGGGGGTGGTGGAGTTTAACTGCAGCAAGCCAGCTTTGACTCGGTGGCTATCTTAAACTATGACGGCAAGTAACTCTTTTGAGGTGGCGCACACGAGTCCACATATTCACCATATCAATACACCACTATGGATCCGCTCCCATCTACCTACGAGAAGGCCATCCATAGCACTCACGCTTATCTTGTGAGTTTTTAGAGTATCCACTTTCCCTTGTGTATGAACTGTTATAGGCAACCCAGAAGTCCATTACCGCGGACACGGCTATTCGAATAGATCATTTATAACCCTGCAGGGGTGTACTTCTTCACACACGTTCTTGCCACTTACGACCATGTACACGTTGTGTATCTCAGCAACCTTCAAGCGGAAGCCTGGCGAGGGAGTGGGCCATGACCTGACTAACCACACATGTCTCTAGTCCAGGTTTATCGCCTATTCGGGTTCCATCCGCGAGGAGATCCGGCCAGAGTTTCGCTCACAGCCCCAAACGATGTGTGCGAGTTCCCGAGACACCAAACGGGTGCCCGGTACACCGTGCCACGGTGTATCTACCGCATCATAGCCCACCCCTAGGGTCAGCGCTACGCACGGCCGCCAACACATATCCTACAAACACCAGAAACTAGATGCAACTCCTGGACAGAGGACAAGGGCAGTTAATAAGTCGAGAGGGTCCATTGGTTTCGGGCCCAATGCGTGGTAGTAGCTGTTCATGGATCACAAACACAGAATTCAGTTCCTGAGGATGGCTGCAATGAGACAACCCACCATGTACTCCTACATGGCCTCTCACCGCTACCTTTCCCAAATCGTGTTCACACACTTAGCTCACACACAATAGGACATGTTTACACCTCCAATTCATCCCGGATGAATCAGACCTGACTCAACTCTAAGCAGTAGCAGGCATGACAAACAAGCATGAATGAGTAGGCACATCAGGGCCCAAACAACTCCTACTCATGCTAGTGGGTTTCATCTATTTACTGTGGCAATGACAGGTCATGCAGAGGAAAGGGGTTCAACTACCGCAGCATGTAAGAGTTGAATCGTTGTTGTCCTAATGCAGTAAAAGAGAGCAGGAGCGAGAGAGTGGGATTGTATCGGGATGAACAAGGGGACTTTGCTTGCCTGGCACTTCTGAAGATAGTAGTTCTTCATCGGTGTCATCGAACTCATCGTCGGAACCACGTCTATCGATAGGGGATAAATACCGGCAATAGAGAAGAACACAATCAATGCAACACACAATATGATGCATGATCATGACATGGTAAAATGAGTGTGTTGGGCTAATGCAACTACAACCAAAAGGTTTGAGCTTATTTGAATCAAGGATTCAAATATAAACCTAAACTATGAACTCATATAAGTGCATTATCATGTTTCATCTAAACAGCAAGGTTAGGTTTCTCTAACATGCATGAAACTAGTACAGATGGATAGATTGGATTTTTCTGATTATTTTTCATATATAAATTATTTCATTCTGAGTTATGGTTGATTTTATATGAATTTTTGAAGTTAGCACTATTTTCTGAAATTACCTGAATAAGAATAAATCCAGAAAAGCCTATTACTGCGTCAGCATTGCGTCATGCTGACCTCAGCAGGTCAACAGGCACTGGTCCAGGTCAAACTTGACCAGTGGGGCCCATTGGTCAGTGTCACAAGCTGGCTAGGGTCACTGACGGGTGGGTCGGTCAGGGGCCACGTCAGCCAGGTCAACGCTGACGCGTGGGCCCATGGTGATTAGTTAAAACTAATAGGAATTTAAACTATGGTTAGCTAAGGGCGTGGGGCCCGTGTGTCAGTGGGTCAGGGCATGGGCCCATGGTCATTAAGTTGGTACTTAGTCCCTAATGACGGTGCAACGTCATCACCACTGGCGTGTGAACGCTGGCGACCAAATCCGCGGCGGGTGTGCACCGGAGTGGCTCGGGTTTCACCCACAGGAGGTTGCTTGGGCCGTGGGCGGTCCCGTTGGAAAGATGGCACTCGGCCGCATCCAACGGAGGTGGAGGGAGGCCCTGGGGTTGCCGGAGTTGGGCTCGGCGATGAGTTCAAGCGGCGGTGGGGCTCGGGTTCCATGGGCGTAGGGCTGCAGCTCGAGGGCGAGCAAACGGAGGTGCTAGGCAGCACCTAAAGGTCATCAGAAACACGCCGCATCATCTAGTAGGAGTGGAGGGGCTCGGGGCACATTGCTCGCCGGCCATGGCGGATGGCGGCTTTGGGTGCTCGCGGGGCAGCGGCTACGGGGCGTGTGCGAAGGAAAAGGCGGAGGGGAGAGGTTCAGTGGCTCACGGTGAGTCTTCCAGTGCAGACGGCAGGGCAGGGGAGGTGTCGGAGTGAGCGGGGCGGTGAGGCGGATCTCCGGCGACCCGAGGAGGATGAAGGGTCGGGGACGGTGCTTCAAGTCGTCCGGCGGGGCGCGGCTCGGTGGAGAGGAAGAGGAGGACGCGGCGGTGCTTCTGGGCTACTCGAGGGAACGAGGGGGGGGGCGATGGCCGCAGTGGTGCTAGTCGTTGTCGGCGGGCGCGTTCGGTCCGAGGTGCGGAGGCGAGGGAGAGATCAGGGGGGAGTGAGAGAGGTCGGCGGGATCGGGACGACGCCGGGGCATTCACCCACGCGTCCAGAGGCTCGGCGTCAAGGAGGAGGTGTGGCGCCTCGTGCGCGCGTGCGCTGTCCCGCCTCTGCCTACTGGCAGATGTTAGGGATGACTGGCACCAGGCCAGGTGGGCTGGGCCAGCACAGGTGAGGCCCAGGTGGGTGCCAGGTTAGTTTCCTTCTCTCTCTCTTTTATTTAGTTTCTGTTTTCTATTTTTCTGTAATTGTTTTGACTTAATTAAAATGCTAAGGCATTTTCAAAAACCCTGAAAATAATTGTGGGCTCTGTATGGAATATTTCCAACAGCCCTCACTTAAGTTCAGAATTATTTGGACATTTAAGATATTATATAGCATTTAATTATCCAGATTCAAATACACATGAATTAACTCCAAAATCCAGAAATGTCCTAGAAATGTGTGCATCATTTTTGGAAGAAGTTCTCACCCATTCCAAAATTGATGAACTTTTCTAAAGGCCATTTTGGGTAGATGGAAAAGTTTAATTTGACCCTAGTTGTATTTCATTTGCTGCTAGGGTTTATCAGTCCCCATTTCAAAATTAATAGAAGTTGAAAATGATGCATGGATGCAATGCTACTAATTACAAGAAGATTTCTAGGGATGTGACAGTACGCTAGACCCTTGCCGATGAACAGGACCCCGTTACGCGGTCGAACACAAGTCCGTTTCCTCCGTCCTGCGGTACGCCAGACCCTTCCCGATGAACAAGACCCCATTTCGATCGTACACGGCCGAACAAAAGGCCCGTCTCCTCCGCTCTGCGATACGCCAGACCTCGTTTTGGCTGTTCCGTCCAAGCCGGTTGGCTCCTGATGAACATGACGTATTTTGTTGCTTCCCGATGAACACGATGCATACTGTTGCCTCCCCATGAACACGACGCAGTTTCTTCGTTCTGACCCAGCCGGTTGGCTTCCGATGAACAGGACGTCGTTGCTACCGTCTGTGGCCTCTCCATGTACACAAGACCTGGCTGTACACATGCGCGAGTACGCGTTCGAGAACCCGCTAGTATGTACATACATGGCCATGTTTTTTGGCATCTGGCTATACGTACATGTACACGGTTTTGACTGGACATCCTAAACTGCTATTGCTCCTTACTCGGCCATGGTTCATCATGGTAGACAGACCGATCGACTGGTATGTACATAGACAATGCTACGTACGCTTCGACTGGGTGGGTCCCAGCTATCAGGGAGGATAAGTACACACTTCCTTGCGTGCAAAGATATCACTGGTGGGTCCCAGCAGTAAGGGGGAAGAATCACTTCTTGCCCATAATAAGGACGCACCTCCTTGTGTGCGAAGATGTGGCTGGTGGGTCCCAGCTGTCAAGGGGAGAAAACATTATTTTTAGGGTAAAAAGGATGCAGTTGCATGCATGCGTCCATGGGCGTGGTGCATCCTCACTATGAGCCTCTCCATGTAAAGTCATATTCCGATGACTCTCATTTGTTGACCACGTTGACCACACCGTGCAGAGCGCACCAAGCCAGTGGACGATGGCGAGGTCCCAGACTGGAACGCCCTGGAGATGGGGAAGACGCGACAGTGGAGTCGCAGATAGAAAGGAGTGGGAAACTTGACTGGCTCGGTTGCGGGGTGGGACTACACTCGGCAGAGAATAACAAGAGGTGCGGAGGAGTGGAGGGATGGCCTGGCCGTCAGCGGGGTAGCATTTCACTGCGAGGCACGCAAAACAGCGCCGCTGGACGCTGGAGGCTCGAGCAGGGTGTCCCGGCAGCGCTGGGGGAAGAAGACGAGAGATTGAAGAAGAATGTCGACTATTGGATGTAAATCCAATGCCTTGCTTAGGCTTCGAGCTTTGTATTTTTATTTTTTGCGAAAGTGCTTAGGCTTACTGGCCCATATGTTAGGCACTCCATTTGCTTTTTTAGTCTGTTTGGTGGGCTAGGTGAAACAATGATGTAGCATCTATGCAACCCATTTATATATTATGGTTGAATATAAAGCCCATTTGCATTTTTCTCAAAATCCATGGACTTGCTGGGCTGGGTGAAAATATCATGTTGGGCTGGATGGAGAAATGTTATAAAAACACAAACACATGATTGCACGTCTATTACTGCATTGGTCAACAAAATCTTTGCAAGCTTATGTATGCAATCACTAGGAGTTAACTTGCCAAGTTATATATAAATAATAATAATTATTATTATTTTGTAAGAACTTTCGATTTACGAAATAAAAATCATTATAATTTGATGAGTTAATAGGACGTGGGGTATTATTATTTTTTAGGCTAGATGTGAGACAGTTGAGTTGGTTCTAGGGAAAAGTACTGGGAGAAAACTCAGATTACATTGAAAAAGAAAGTGGTAGAAAATTCAAATATAGGATTAATGGAAACGAAAAATAAAGGAAGTGGGAAGGTCTATAAAATGGTTGGACGAACGACAGGTTTAACGGACCCTTATGTTGTTTCTATTATATGTGTAATAAATAAGATATACATATAAATATATATATACTATTATAGAAGGGAAAACATAGGTTCAGTTTTGCATTCTTATAGAAAAATAGAACTGAGTTGTGCGTCGTCTTGAACAAACAAACATAACTTGGGCTGCTGATGTTATAGACAAGCTAGGCTGGGAGGCCCAGAGACCGCTTGATACTTGTTGGATCAAAAAAGAGTTGAAACATGTCGTGGGCTGCCCATGTTAAACAACAAAACCTAGGCCATGGACCTAGTGGGCCCGGGACTGTCAGCCTCTCGACGAACAACCGTCTCCTGATTCCTCTTGTTTTGCTGACCATGTTGCGAATGACGGACGGCGGCGCCACGGCGAGAGCACCAAGGCGGAGGACGACGTCGAGACCTTTGACCAAACGAACCGGAGCGGGGGAAGACGTAGGCGGAGTTGAGTACGAGGGTTGACTTGTTCGGGTGCAGGGTGGGCCAGTGGAGCTGCCGCCGCCGGAAAATGTGTGGGAGTAGAGGGACGACTTGGCCAACGCCATGGGCTATGATGGGTCACCGAGGCGTGTGCGACAGCACCGCCAGCCGTTGTATAGGAAGAGGATGAAAGATTGAACAATATAAAGAAATACAAATGGATAGGTGGTTGGTCCCAGATGTCTGTGTACGAGACCTGCTGGGTCCACCTGAGAAGGGGAATATGTTTGGAGGAAGAAGATTCAAAGCACAGCAACCGAGTGAGCTAGTTACATGCATAGGCAAATAGCCACTAAAAAAGGAAACAGGTTAATGGGTTCTTAGAAGAAATATTTCGGGCAAGACAAATAATTACAACACATAGGCCAATGCAAGAAACACTCAGATGATAAAGGTGCTTAAACAGATAAAGTACAACATCTAGACCTTCCTGGCATGCTTGATCATGACATTGCGGCTGGCCGTGTATTCATCGGTTACGGGAAGTAGACACGCCCTCATGTCTAGGATCCTCCTATGCATGTCGTAGCATCCGTATGCATCCTTGGCCGAGTAGGTTATGTAGGCTAGATTCAAAGGTACCTCCCATGTGTTCAGGTCCTTGGTATCATTGTCTTCTTTCATGTTGGTGTAGCAGGGGTCGATGATGGTCTCAGCAAGGTCAACCACATAGTCCTTCTCCTGCCCATTGCCGATGATCTTGCATTGCTTCTGGATGTTGACAAGCTTGTTGCACCAGATGGCCGAATCATCACGTCCTTCCTTCTCTCCACCATAGCGAAGGTGCAGCTGGCGCTGCTGATGAAACGGGTGAATGCTCTAGAACCTCTGATGGCCCTACAGTAGTGGTAGACGAGAACCTCGTCCCACATGCATACCTGGGCAACGGCGATCCGCTGGTCCCTGTCAAGAGACAAATGGATCGGCACAAGGTCTAGTCCTGCGACCATGTGCTTTCTTGTACTGTAGGTACTGCTTGAACTCGACGGTTCAGAGCTTCATGGAGTCCATATCATTGGTGTACATCACATTCAACTTGGTGCAGCCATGGGACTAAACGGAGAACTCAAAGGTGAACTCCTTGCTGAAGTCCATATCCAGTAGGCTCACCACTCGGATCGCCATTGGAGTCTCTTCAAGTGAACGAGTGGGTAGGCGGCAACAGCAGTTCGTTTTCCAGCTCTTGGGGAACTAGATTCAATAGTAAGCTGAGTGTGTACAGGCGACAATAGTTACTACCCCTCACTCGCCCGCTGCACACCCAACAGAACATGCACCCTCGACGCATTCAAACGCCTCCATTAAGAAACCTATTCCAGCCACACGTCGGTTCACAATCGGGTCTGTATTAGTACTATAATAACAAGTGTTAGTGGTTACTTTACTTAAATTTAATTAGTTTAATTAAAATTTATTCTTAAAACAAGCAATGCATTGGCTCGTTCTATCAGTGCCACAGGATCAACATGCACAACAATTAGAATTATTATTCTCAGGATGCACACGATCAACACATTTGTTGCACTTCCACACAGATAATACTACCAAGTTTGAACTGTTTGTTATGGTTGTTGTCCTCTGCATCATCATGTCGTGTTTCCTAGCTTGCAAGATTCAGATCCGACAAATAAGATTCAAATATTAAGTACAACAAAGATGCCTACACATCTCATTGATTCCCAGATTGCAAGATTCAGAACCAACAAATAAGATTCAATTAATAAGTACAACAAAGATGCCTACACATCTCATTGATTCCCAGCTTGCAAGATTCAGGACCAACCCAGTAGAGCCTTTTGATAAAGTGAATATCGGGATTAACATCTTGGCTAGCCGTGTCATACAACCCAAGAACTTGGCGAATGCTCTTGACCATCACAATATCTGTAGTTGAGTATTCCTGTTTGCACAACAAAGATAAGAAAGAGCATGATTACTATAATAGTGGCACTAGTTAAAGTCAACCTGCAGCTCCACTCGATGATTCAATTCTTTCTGCAGTTCACCTAAAATGAAGCAAAGATTGCATCATTCAACTAGCAAGAAGTACTTGCTCTTGTGAGCTGGCAGGTTCTTCTTTAGTAGTTGCACAAAAATTGAGCAACATTAAGGTTGGTTGTCCTCCTCATGTAAGGTGCAACCATAATTTTCTTATCCTTTTGGGCAGTTCCACTAAAATAAAGTGTCATTGTGGTGAAAGTAACGGCTCATCTCACAAAGGCAAATAAAATGTTGCATGAGATTACCAGCAAAATTTGATGGAGATTTTGGAAACCCCAATCACCATTTTGTGAAGTTCCACCAAAATTGAGAGATGTTGTCCAAATGACATTTTAGTTGAACTGCACAGGATAGTCATTCCAAAAAAGTGTTTTGTGCAGTTCACCAAAAGGTCACAATAGCAACAAGGTGAAAGGGATATCCCTATCTGCACAAAAAGATAGAAAGAAAGCAGTTGCTAGTCAATAACAAGATACGAAACATACACGAAATGAAAAGAAGCATATTGATTATATTCATGGCAATCAAGCAAGCACATTAGAAATTTTAAAACGTTCGCAATGCTTCATGTTACCGGAAGCATTACGATCAACAATGACATTCGTAAAATATGGGATTACTTTAATGGTGGCATTGCTTGTTTACCAGATACAGTAGGTTAACAACAGTTAAAGAGTTGGTTTAAGGTCATGGGATCGTGGGGACACCCAGACACTCAGCAGCGTAAAAAGGCAACTTACTTATCATACTGGGGAAAATAGCAGGAGTACCATTTGTAACACAGTTTAATTGCATCATATCATTGGAGGCATTAGATTAACAATAACACTGGTTAGACATGTCCTTACAGTAACATCGTGATCGCTTCATTTTACATGCACCCTTACATTAACAAGAACAAAAAGTTGGTATAAAGACATGCGATAGTGGATGCATCAGCACAATGTACCTACAAGGAGGCATAAAGTGGTGATGCCGAGTTTGTTCATACTCTGTGAGGGCAGAAAATCTAATCCTGGAGACCTTTTACTATGTGAGGGCAGTAAATCTAATCCTGTACATACTCTGTTGACTTGTCCACCAGCCGCCACTTTCTATCCTTTTTTCAACAAATAATAGATATGTTTCTTATCTAGTTTGTACCGCCTTTTCCCTTTATTTCCCTTTTCAACCAAGAGACCGGTTGGGTATCCAGTTTCTACTACTTTCCGCCTGTTATTTCCTCTTTGAATCAAGTCCTAGATTCATGCTACGACTTTCCCCCTTACTTCGTTGTTTGAACCAAGTCCTAGATTCGACTGCATGAAGTAGCTTTACCTACAATAATACTAAAAATTTAGGTGACTTTCGAAGAGCTGATGGAAGTAGAAAAAGATGCACATGCAGACACGTGGGGAGCTGGGGCAGTAGATCGAGGACGCTTTCGAAGAACTTATACCTGAGGCTCGTCGGGATGTCGGCGGTGGTAGGTTGGATCTGCGCACAATACGGCAGGGAGGAAGAAGGGTCGGAGGACCTCCCGAGCTGGCGCTGTGTCGGAGAGAATGGTAATGATAGAGGATCAGGACCCGCCGACAACTGTGGGTTTCATCCCTCGCCAGCGATGACCAAGTGAACGATGCACCTAGTCCTCTGTACACACCGGTCGAAGGGATCCGGCCGGATCTATGACCATCGGTGAGCAGAGAGAAAATGTCGCTACCGATGTCTTGTTTCGATCTGGAGAGGATGAGAGAATGAAGAGAGCAAACCTAGTAAAGCAAATGCTCAGGCCCCTGCCTATATATATAGTGGAGTGATTATCTTTTTCTCTCCACAACATGCATTTCAATTTGTGTACGTGGCATTAAATAAAAGAAACTCTCTATTTAACGTGACTAACTGTACGACTCCTACTTACTACTAGTAGTATTGTTCACTTGTGCTCCCCGGCCCTCCATTCATTGAACAACCCCATAGGTGAATAAACATATAGTACTAGTATTTATATAGAACAAACAAGATCAAACTATTTTCATGTAGTTAAAAGTTGAGGGCGGGGTTTTCCCAGGTAGTACGCGCGGCAGTTTTCGCTTAGGCGGTTTGATAGAGAGGCGAGGAGGGTGACGGAGTAGCGGATTCAACTTAGTGCTGGAAAGGTAGGCTTGTGCGATTTGACGTCGCGTTACTACTGGAAAGACAGGATCTTGTGATATGACTACTCACCATAGTCATGAATTACTGGCGCTACGACCGGGGTGATGCCCCCTTCCACTCCCCACTATAATCTGGTGTATGACACATCGACGCGGATGCTGGCTCTCCCACATGTCGGCGAAGTACGTAAGAAAGAGCAAAGAATCATGCGGTATATACAGTCTATATACTAGTACTAATACTCACGTCAGAGGAGTGCGAACCACCGCAGCCGAGTGAACCAGCAGGCGATAGGCCATAGAAAACAATGTGGTGATATGGCCATAAAAAATGTGCTACAGTCCAGTCTGTAGCGTGTACAATACTACTCCTCTTCTTCCTCGTCTCCGTTCATTGCCATCATACTTTCCCCATTCCTGTGTTTTCAGTATCCTGCGAATCAAAGAGGCCCTTAGACTGGTTTAGGTCTGGTCGTTTTTTATAAATGTGTTATGTCCAAAATTTAATGTACGTGCTCCAGTTTCTACGAAAATAATCCGGTTTGCATGTACTAATTCATTTATTTATTTATTCTTATGCGGGGGGTTTGCATGTAATTTGTGAGGTCTGAAATGTAAAGTACGCCGGCATGGTTTTATATGCTCCGAGTGGTGCATGCACTACGATCTAGATGCTCTATGTCCCACATGTCGACGAAAGGGAGCACGTGGAAATAGCCTAGGAGTACATATAGGAGGATAAATGAGTGAGAAAATAAGTACTCTGAAGCGTAGCTGCGGTTCGAAAAGGAGACCTAAAGTGATGTCAGGTATAGGTCGCACGCACCCAACTAGTGGTACTATACGTACGACTACTTTTTCCCTAAAAAAAGAGGTACGAGTGCTAAGTACTCCTATTCTATCAACACGAGTCCCATCTGACAACAGAGTCTGTGCTAGAGGTAGCTCTTCTCCCTCGTTTCTCTCTACTAATTCTAACTTAGCCGACGCGCGGTGGGCGGGGTGGGGATTTGCCGATGATCGGTTTGCTCAACTGCAGCCCCACCTCACAGTGAAAATGTTACGACTGGAATAAAAGTGCCATACACAAATAAAACATTAAGGCCATGAGGCGATGCAATGCTGGTTACAAGAGGCAAGAAGAAAGATGCATCCATCAACATTGTCCACCTCCTTGACTCAGGGCGCTGGCCCACCGAATGGTTGCTAAGTGGCAACGACTTTCGTGGCCAGGTCGATGTGCTTCTGAACAATGGCGTACAAAGATTCCAACGGCTGGAAGAAGGACAATGTCTTTCTTTTTTCGCTGGCCTTGTAGAGGCCTATGTAGATGATTTCCTCGTAGACGTGGATGTGCAGGTCGATGGTTTCTTGCATGGCGAGGCACTGTGCGGCGAGCGCGGCCTCGAGGTGCACATTCTTTGTCGCGACCTCCGACACCTGCAGGGTCACTAGGGCTTGAAAGAGTTCGTCACCACAGAGGCCATTGAGGGTGGCAGGCAATGAGGAGCCTGGGTGTGCGGGCTGGTGCAGTATGGCAAGGTCATTCGCACGCTTCTTGACGATGATGAACTTGCGGATGGAGCGGACCATCATGTCATCCAAGCGAGAGGCGAAGCCGGCTTCAGCGAGGGCCACGACACTGGTGGTCGACATCACCGTCTAGAAACGTTGCACAGTGCGGGGCTGCCGGCCGGCATCTTGGATGATCTAGGACAGCTGACTGCCGCTCGCCTCCGTCGCCTCCATAGGTGCTTGTTGCTTCTAGTCACTTGGTCTTGGATTTGAGTGAGCAGTGTTCCGTAGAGACTAGGAGTAGATTGATTGGAGTGGTGGGGCACCTTTATATGGGAGTCCAAACCTCTGTTGCATTCACATCGTGCTGGCTCTATTTCGCTCCTCCAATTAATTCCCTCTGCATGCTAATTGAGGATGCATCATTGACCGTTCAACATCTCAGGAACCACTACCCTCTCCCTCCTTGGCATTCAAGTTGTATCAATGTAAATGCGGGTCAAGAAGAGACTAGTCATTTACTACATTATGCATCGCGACCGTGTGGGGGTGCGACGAGAACGACATAGGCGTGTTGTACTTGTTCCACTTTCTCATTTTGAACTCGTGACTTGTAGTAATGCTCAATTTTGAATATATAAGTTTGGTTGTCGCGCCAATATATACAACACTCCCTCCATGTAGGTTGGGTCGCTGAAGTTAAAATTAGACACAAGACACATTGGTGACGAACCAGTCTACCTCGGTCCCAGTTTATTGCTCCCCCTCATAATCTGTGCCAAATTTTGACCATAAATTTGACTAACAAAATGTTCATGCATGTCACCAAAATTATATCATGGAAAACTATGTTCAAATACAAATCAAATGATATAATTGTTGTCGACATGCACTAACATTTTGTCAGTTAAATCTTTGGTCAAAATTTAGCACAAATTACAAAAGGGACTAATAAACCAGGACCTAGGTTGTACACCAGGTCGAAGACAGTGATACTACATATAATTAACGCCAAATAAGAGCAAGGGATCACACATGTCATTTATGACTGTAATAAAAAGGAAATACACTAATAAAACATTAGCGCCACAAGGCAATGCAGTGCTGGTTATAGGAGGCAAGAAGAAAGAAGCATCCATCGACGACGTCCACCTCCTCGACTTAGGGTGCCGACCCACCGAATGGCGGCTAAGTTGCAGCGGCTATCGTGGCTAGGTCGACGTGCTTCTGAACAATGGCGTACAAAGATTCCAGCCGCTGGAAGAAGGCCAATGTCTTTCCGTCCTCGCTGGCCTTGTAGTGGCCTATGTAGACGATTTCCTCGTAGAGGTGGATGTGCAGGTCGACGGTTTCTTGCATGGCGAGGCACTGCATGGCGAGCGCAGCCTTGAGGTGCACATTGTTCGCCACGACCTCCGGCAGCTGCAGGGCCACTAGTGCTTCAAAGAGTTCGTCACCTTGGAGGCCGATGAGGGTGGCAGGCAACAAGAGGAACCTGGGCGCGTGGGATGGAGCAGCACTGCAAGGTCGTCCGTGCACTTCTTGACGGCGGTGAACTTGCATATGGAGCCGACCATCATCTGCCACATGCGAGAGGCTAAGCCGGTGTTGATGAGGGTTGTGACGCTGGCGGTCACCAGCACCGTCTGGAAACACTGCGCGGTGTGGGGCTGCAGGCCTGCATCTTGGACGATCTGGCATTGCGGAGTGCCACTCACGTCCATCGATGCCATGGGTGCTTGTGGCTTCTGGTCACTTGGTCTTGGTCTTGGATTGGAGTGAGCAGTGTTGCACAGAGACTAGGAGTAGATGGATTGGAGTGGTGGGGCGCCTTTATGACAGTCCAAACTGCATTGCATTCACATCGTGGTAGCTCCATTCTGCTTCTCCAATTACTTACTCCTACCTTTGCATGCTAATTGAATGTGGAGGCATCATTGATCGTCCGACATTTCGAGAACCGCTACCCTCTGCCTCGTTTGCATTCAAACCATATCAACGTAAATGCGTGTCAAAAAGACAATAGTCAGTAGTAGTATACTCAATATTGTGCACCGTGACCAAAGCGAAGAGGAAAACGAGATAACTACGTATTTATTTACGGTGTAGATTCACTCATTTTGCTCCATATGTACTCATTTAGGGTGTAGTCACTTGTGGAAATCTCTAGAAAGGCAAATACTCCCTCCGTTTTTATTTACTCTGCATATTAGAGTTGACTGAAGTCAAATTTTCATAAAGTTTGACCAAGTTTATAAAAAATAATATAAACATTTATCATAACAAATATATATGATGTGAAATTACATTAAATAATAAATCTAATTCTATTGATTTGTGATTGCTTATGTTATTTTTTTTATAAACTTGGTCAAAGTTTATAAAGCTTGACTTTTACCAAAGCTAATACGCGTACTAAACAAAAACGGAGGGAGTATTTAGGAACATAGGGAGTAGTCCCTCCTTTCCGGTTTATAGGGCTATACTATTAAGAACAAGTACAATAGTTGGCTTATAGCCTGCTTACATGGCAATTTTGTCTCATGCAAGAGCCTGGCTATATGCGTGCTCCAAGGCTCTGGACCACGCCCGACCCCAACACAAAGACTGCCACACGAGCGTTTGCAACTGCCACGTTCGGGTTGCGCTTGGCTCTTCGCCTCTTCGAGTATCGAATCAACTGCTGCATGTCCATCCACCACGTGCAGGAGGGATAGCTTGTTGTAGTAAGCAAAATCCAGTCCTCGTCTACGAGCCACCGCGCGCATGGGCGAGGGAGAGGGCGTGTAGCAGTAAAATCAAGCTTCTCCTCATTGTATGAGTAGACGCGACACATCACAGCACTGGCCCCACATGCTTGCCTCTAAACTTGGCTAAAAGATCCGCAGTGTACAATATATTTGCTGCAACCTCTAACATTTACCCGACCACAAATTACAATATATATTCATGTCTTGACCAGATGAGCGCGCAAACTACAATGACCAGGATGACAAGTAGGTCCATAAGATTATTTTAATAAAAAATGCTTCGAGACAACCTCATAGCATGGAGCCGACTCCAACAATTTTAAGCTTAGAGGCACAATACACGCTATCCTAGACTATGTCACTATACTACCACCCCTACACATGAAACTGCCACATGAGCGTCCGGGTTGCGCTTGGCTCTTCGACTCTTCGGGAAGTCGAATAATGATGGTACTACTGCAGTGGAGTACTACTAGTATGCTTCTGGCCATCTGACACCGAATGAACTGCTGCATGTCCACCGCGTGCGGGAGGGAGAGCATGTAGCAAAAGCTTCTCCTAGTCCTGCGAGCCACCACGCTCATGGGCGAGGGAGAAGGTGTTGTAATCAAACTTCTCCTTGTTGTATGATTCTATGCGACACATCAAAGCAGTGCACTCGATATATTTCAATAATTTGTGTTTACCGATGCATTAATTACAACGCATGCATGCATGCCGTGGCTTTCCTTTTGATACTTGCATGTGTTGATTTAATGCACCTTGAAGTAGTATAAATATGTGACGGTAAAACTTTGTAATGCCCTGGCCCTAAAGCGAGAGATGGTTGTGCACGAGGAGGGCGAGATCAAGCCGACGGAACAGGACCCGACGATGGAGCTCTCTATGGATCTCACCTTGGTCCACTGCCCCTTGTGCCTCCGCCCCTTGAAGCCTCCAGTGTATGAGGTTCGAATACACCTCGTCCATTCGGTTGATTGAGCAAGGTGCAGGTTTCTTGATTGATGTGCGGTTTGATTTATTTGTGCAGTGCAAGGGAGGGCACCTGGCCTGCGCGGACTACCGCGGCGAGCGCCCCGAGAACCAGAGGCAGTGCCAGAAGTGCAAGCGTGGCGGCGTCTTTGACGTGCGGAACACGGCGATGGACGCCGTCCTCTCGTCGGTGAGGGTGGAGTGCCCGCACGAAGGTTGTGGGCTCTACGTCACTTACCACAAGCTCGCCGATCACCAGAGCATGTGTCTGCTCGCGCCCTACAAATGCCCTGTGCCTGTCCGCGGCTATGAAGGCCCACCCCCGGCGCTCTCCCACCACATCAGCACCATGCATCCCATGCCTGTGCACAGGATCCAGCAAGGTGCTCAGCTGCAAGTGCCAATGTCAGAGCCATGGATCTTGCTGTTCACGAAGGAGGACGGCCGCGCATTTTTCTTGGTCGGCGGCATACTCGATAACGGCGCGCCTATCACCATGTCGGTCGTCTGCATCAGAGCGGGGGCGTCCCCACTACCGCACTACACGGCCAAGCTGTGGGCGAACGGCCCGCCGGGGGAGCCCAATGCAGGACTGATGCCGTCAAGGTGGAAATCAAGGTGACAAGTAGCAAGGATCCCGGCGACATCGCCATGCAGGAGCTGACCTTCTTCACAGTTCCGCCCAAGCTGCTGGCTGGGGCTGGGTTGTCGAAGACAGTGTCCCTCCACATTCATATTGACAAGTTCACCTCCTAAATGATTCTACAATGCCTTATGTTTATCTTAGTAATATTCTAATATAGGGGTTAGCTCGGCCTACTTTAGCTTAAGAGATGGTGGGTTTTGGTGGCGATGCAGCAATTACTTTGACATCAGATCATCAGATAAAGTAATTTCCAACAGTCGAACGGATATTTTGTGTCTATTGGATATAAAGATCCTTTGGGTAAGAAGTATAAGCAGCTTATATGCTTGTTTAGGACTATTTGGATCCCTGAGTTAGAGCTAGTTTGGGCTAGTTTGGGCTAAAATAGCTTCAAAGTATCCAATAGGAGGGGTTAGTTTGAGCTAGTTTTCTCTAACCCAGCTAAAAAAACTAGCCCGGTGGAGAGGTGCTAATTGGGTTACTTCTCCTGGGGCCCACTAAAAGAGAACTAAATAAAATGTCCCCTGCCCACACCAGATCCCTCCCTCCCGACCCCCCTCACACGACTCCTCTCTGTTCCCCATCGCATTGCCTGCCCAAGCACCGCTCGCCCTCTCCCTCCTCCGACCGCCCTCTCGCTGCAGCCTCTGATGCCCTCCTCCGGCCGGCCTCTCCCTTCGGCCTCCGAGGCTCAACCCACTCCCCCTTCACCGGTCGTCTCTCTCCCTCTGTCGTGCACGGCGGTGGCACATCTACCAGGGAGGTCACGAGAGGGGTGAGTTCGTTCGCTCCTTCTCTGTCTCACAGTCATACCATCGATCTTGCTCGCTCTAGCGCTGATTCTGATTTGGAAAAGTAGATCCTGATTAAACTTGGTATAGATTTGTGCTGCACGCATGGAATTGTTTGATGCTGCTTGAGGAGGTAATAAATCTTTCTAGATGCCCAAAGATTCAGTTCACCATTTTAGGTATTTCAATTTCAAGCTTGCATTATTTCTAGAGGCCCAAAGATTCGGTTCGTAGACATCGGCAAGCGGCCCTGCTACCCATGCCGGTCTCGACCTCAACTCGCAAGCGCCAGCGTCGGAGGAGTTCCCGGGGCTTGGACTCTACTAAGCCTTCCTCCACAGCGATGATGACGAGCTCCTCCCTGGGCGCATCAGGGGCTCTGGGCTCCCTCCCAATCGTTAATGCCTTTCATGATGAGTAAGCTCATGCTTTGTTTCATGGATTGTAATTGTTTTGTGAAGCTTGATTGATGACTTGTATGTTTAAGTGGGATATCTCATTTTTATGGACAAAATAATATTTTTCATGTTTTCCATGCTTGATTTCTAAAGATGGTTCATTTATGTCAATTGTGAGCAGGAGGAGGCCGCACAAGAGCCAGCCACACCAAGTCCGATAGGAAATAGGGTCCAAAGTAGTCAAATGATTGAGAAAGAGCATTTATGTTCAATCTAACCCTGCCATCCAAACACCTCTTTGGTTACAGTTAGTTCAGGGTTAGAATCTAACCCTAACCTCTAACTGAGTTAGAGTATCGAAATAGGGCCTTTTTTCAGGAAGTGTTGCATACTTGTGCAAGTTGATGCCACACATGAAAGTAGTAGTACTACTAGTAGTACTCACCCACTACGCACCGGGCAGACGAAGCTCATGTCGTGTTGGTGCCGTGTGCGGCCCGCACACTAACCAAAACCTCACGCCTCCAGCTTAGCCTCTGTGTTTTAAACTTCTCAATCTCAAGGCCAAGGAGCAACAGGAACCTATAATAGAGCCAATCGGATGGTTGAGAACACTACAATTCGTAGCTACAGATGTGTGTGTGAGAGAGGACGAGTGCGTGCGTGCACCTCTTCTCTTCGTGTATAACATACTAAACTCGTAGTAGAAATGTATGTGGGTGGCATCGACCTAGGGAGCTAGAGATGGTGCGTGCGAGAAGTCCCGAGAGACTAGGTGTGTGTGTGGGGGGGAAAGAGTGAGAGAGATGATATGTGTCGATGTAATGAATGTGAAAAAAATACTAGTCTCACTACAAAAAAAATACACTTCCATCATGATACGTGTTTGTCACAGTAGGCCACGTTTTCTGTCATGCATGTACATCCATGACAAATTTATGATAGAAACAAGATAGTCATACATGTGCTGTCGTAGAAGTGTTCCATGACATTACCAAAATTATCATCATGGAAGTGTCCACTTCCATGATGATAAATCACGCGTCACAGAAGTGCTTTCGTAAAGGGTGACCGACACGTGGCATCCACCGTAATGGAACACTGTTGAGCTATCAGGTCCGGTTTTGGATCCGATAACCCATTAACAGCCCCGACCCATGGGGATTTTCCACGTGTAAAATCATCATTGGCTGGAGGAAACACCTGTCGGCTCACCGTTAGGACAGATGTCATCCACTCATTAGACCCAAAGCGCATATGATACGTCAACACGTGGCATGGCCCAACAGAGGCCCATTCCTATGAAAAGGCTGGCCCATTTGACTTGGTCAAAAGGTGGTGGGCCAGCCCACGGCAAGCCTGTTAACGGCCTGTTCGCATATAGCCCATTTACAGCCCCCTAACCCAGGGCCCGTTTACGGCCTCTCCGAATTAGGCCATGTAGCATGATCTGGGCTGTCCAATATAATTCTAGCCCATTTTAACTTCCGGCCCATGTATGGCCCATGATGTCTTTTGGCCCATATGAGGCCCTTAGTAACCCTCGGCCCATTAACGGCCCGTGGTAAAACTGACCCGTAATGAACAGTGTAGCACTTTATACCCATTAATGTCCCATTATTCCGTTGGGCCGTTTCCAGCCCATGTTATCTTTCGGCCTTCTCAGGGCCCATTTACTCTTGGGCTCATTTCTAGCATTCGGTTACTTACGGCCCATTACTGTCATTTTCTGCTTGTTGGCCAAATTCAGCCCGTGCTTTCAGTCGGCTCGTTTGTGGCCCGTAAATACGTTGGGCCGTTTTCATAGCATCATCAAATACGGCCGATTAACGATGGCCCATTATGGTCGGCCCATGAACGGACGATTCCAACTCTAGCCCGTTTACGGCCATAAAGCGGTATGTTACTGGCCCATGTTTGGGAAATCGATCATACGGCCCGTATAAGGCCCATTGATGATACGACCCGTAGAAGGCCCATTGATGATACGTCCCGTAGAAGGCCCATTGTTTCTACGGCCCATAGAAGGCCCGGTGTCACTAAAGTAAATATGTAGCCCATGGTTATTGTGGCATAGTTTTTAAAAATAGGTTATTGCGGCCACTAGCAAACCGCGGGAAAAGAACATCACTGACTACAAGCAAACAAATAAACAAGACAACAAGGAAGTAAATAAGCAAGCAACTTACGCTAGGCTATCACGGCTATTACACATATTACATCCACTGGGCAACAAAGTTTGCCACCAGTGGAAATATAGGGAACAAAGCAGCATAGCATATACACTTATTGTCAAAGTTGGCGACCAGTGAAAATAAACGCCGTAGCAAAACAAGTCCAGAACTGAAACCACTTCATAAGATCTCAAGAAACAATATCATGGGTACCCATAATGCTGGCAAGATGCTTAGAAAGCTTATTAACTTTCTCTTGTTTGGCGCTTAAATCCTCCAGTGCTTGCTGTTGCACCAAAAAGTATGCATCTGAATTCTGCAGGGAGTTCCTCAGTCCTTCAGCTTCCTGTCGCAACACATCTGATCGATGTCTTTCAACTTGAAGCTAAGACTCAGGAAGACGAACTGATTCAGGCAGCGAGTTCGAAGAGCTTGTGCCAGCAGTAGTGGCCAGTAACTGGAACACTATATCAAGACAGGACTTCTGGGTTCTCTCACTATCGTCAAGGTAGTTTTTATCAGCTTTCTTGGAGACCAACAGGGATGTCTCACTATCGTGAACCTTATCTACATTACTTCCTTCACCATTGCATAATGGGGTATTGTTCTCCAATATTTTGTCTGCATTCTAAAAGAGAACAAGCGGACACGTCACAGGTTTACCATGTTGTATATGAAACTCATTTTGGTAAATCAGTTCAGTAGTAAAGTGCATAGGATAACAACATGAAACAAACATATATCTATGTACCATGGTCACTTTATGGTCTATATCATTCTAGTTTTTGTTGCCAAATCAAGATAGAGAGGCCGTTCAAATAATATTTGTTCAAGACAAAGCAGAATAGATAGAATATAAGTGTGGGAAACTATAGAGGGACTTGTAATGTGCATGACATGAGAACATAACTGTTTATTCAATTGAAACTGAAATCAATATAGAGCAAGTTACAACAGAAAACCAGTTAACGAAACAAGTTTAAAACATACTTGTTGCTCCATTGGAGTTTCAATTCCATCCTTCAAATTTGAAAATAGTTGGTCTGAGTAAATACAGTGATGCATGAGCAAAGGAGTATGAACCATAGCTACATAACCTGACCTGAGAACAATTCTTCTTCTCCTTTAAGCATTGAGTTGGGATTCGGAGTGGTGGTCCTCGTGCTTTGGGCACTGCAGTTCCCTTACTAACTGCTCGTGTTTGGGTGCTCTGTGTTGGAGACGGTACCGTGTCAACTGGAACTGGGTTACTATCTGCCGGGGTTGGGGTTAGAAGGGGTGTAGCTGGTTCTCTGTCCAGCTGGGTAGGGGTACAATCTGCGAGAGTTTGGGTTATGTGTGGTGGGGCTGGTTCTTGGGGAAGTACAACCGTGGTTCTATCTGCATCACCTGGTAGCACTATCTTTTCTGAAGATCGTGTTGTTACTCCCTTAGATACTGCCATCATCCTCTCCAATTCAAATGGCTGATAAACAAGAAAAGTAATTGAATGCACAGACATTGTATGATAGACAGGTGTAATGGATAGTGGGGAATAAAAGAGGGCATGAAATAATTCACATTTATGTTTTCTAACCAAAGCAGGATAGCATGACACAATTTCACATATATGATGGCTAACTAAACAGGATAGCCAGATACAATTTCACATTATGATGGCTAACTAAAAAATATGGAAAGACATAGTTCAAAATATGATGACTATGTAAACAGGATGACATGATATAACTATATAATGTGTTTATTAAATAGGTTATCATGCCATAATTCACATACATGCTGCCTATGGAAACATGATAGCATGATATAATTCCTGGATAGAATGACATAATTCAAAATATGATGACTGTAAACACTAAACAGGATGAGATGATATAACTATATGATGTCTTTATTAAATGGGTTGCCATGCCATAATTCAGATAGATGTTGTGCATGTAAACATGATGGCATGATGTAATTCAAGTATATGATTTATATAGTAAGCAAGTAAGCATATGGCAATCCATATAGGATGTAAAAACTAAGCAATGCAAGACAACATGCATGACATGGGTAATATAACCCTACCAAGTTTGAGCATAGACCTCGGAGGGGAAATAGGACTAGTCATCAGTCTCTGAATCCTCCTCTGAGGAGCTCTCTGTATCCAGCAAGATGTCTGCTTCAGCAAGTAGCATTGTCTGCTCTGAATACCTTGTTTTCACTCTAGATACATCCATCACCGCTTCAAATGGCTGATGCACAGGAAGAGTAGTTGAATATACAAACGTTTTCGATAAATGGAACACGTAATACAAAAAATGATAGCATGATATAATTCACATACAGGATGATTGGCTCAACAGCATGGCATTGAATAATTCACATATATAATTCCTTTGCAACAAGATAGCATCACATAATTCACATATATAATGTCTTGCAACAAGATGGCAATGCATAATTCACATATATGGTAATTAGACACTAAACAGGCGGCATTCACACAAAGCATGTCTAAACTAATCAAATGACATCGCAATGCAAGACACCATACGCACGATATGAGCAACATGACCCTGCCAAGTTAATTAGAGCATACACCTCGGGGGAGGGGGAATAGGACTGGTCATCTGTCTTTGAATCCTCCTCTAAGGAGCTATCCGTAACCAGCGAGATATGCGCTTCATCAGATAGCATAGTCTGCTCTGAAGACCTTGTTTTCACTCCAGAATTTTCCATCACCGTGTCAAATGGCTGATGCACACGAAGAGTAGTTGAATGTAGTAACATTGTTGACAAATGTAATATGTAATGATAAAAAAGGATGGCCTGATATAATTCACATATAAGATGATTGGCTAAGCAGGATGGCATTGCAAAATTCACATATATGATGCCTGGCTAAACAAGATGGCATTGCATAATTCACATAGACGATGAATCAACTAAACAGATGGCATTCAGACAAAGCCTGTCTAAACTAAGCAGTTGACATATTTGATGTATAAAGTAAGCAATGCAAGGCACCATATGCATGATATAACCAACATCAGCATGCCAAATTAGAGCGAAGACCTCATGGGGTAAATAGGAGTGGTCTTCTGCTTCTGAATCCCCCTCAGAACAGTTATCTTTCTCTTGATTACGATCCGAAATGGGTGGGGGCGGGCTTCCTTTGCGCCCACCATGGAGCGACGTCTGCATGCAATTTTATTGCCACACAAGGCCCGTCTCTTTTGATCTACATGTTTAGTTCCATTGTGTACAATAACTGACATGCATAGGAATAAAACATAGTGAGATTACGTAAGGAGTGCATGCACAAATCCAGAGTGATGGTAGCAAACTATGGATAGACCCAAAACTAATGATAGCAGACATATAATAGCTTTAGTTAAAAAATACAGATAATGGCTCCTTTAATGTTTGTTTGCACGAGTTGGGGATATAACTATCAGTTATGACCCGCCCAGGAGGGGCTGGGTCAGCCCCAATGGCGGGTCACAAAGGAAGCCCGGAAGACATTCAAGGCGATAGTTTGTTAAATATTATAGAAGGCCTGAAAGCCTAGAGGCGGCTTAAGGACCAATATTGTAAACCGCCGTATATAAGGAAAGACTTGTAAAGAAAGGCATGTAAAAGAAGTCACCAAGCCGGACACGATTTATGAGCCGGCCGGGACTCTGTAGGCCACCAGGCGTCAACCAGTGTATATAAGGGGATGACCCGGTGGCGTCTTAGGGCAAGAAATAAGAGATCGATAACCGAGCCGGCGAGTTAGCCTCTTGGTGATCGAAACCCCAGCAATACCAACACAACAAGACGTAGGCTTTTACCTTCATCATAAGGGGCCGAACTAGTATAAAACCTCCCGATTAACCCCTTTAAGCTTCCTAGTTGCGATGGCCCTATGATTAAGTCCTTCCACTAGGACATCTGCCATGACAATTCCACCATAGTTGGCGCCCACCGTGGGGCCAGCGCACGGTGGATCTGAGTTCTTGAAGGGCAACTTCGAAGGGATCAAGGGATACCCTGTGGGCCGGATGACCAAGAGTCGTCGCGCCAAGCTCTACATCAACGACGAAGGCTGGGGCCCCGAGGTCGGCTCAATCGAGTACGGGTACCGGGTCCCCTTCGGCGGATTGGCGAGTCGGGCCCTGAGCCGGACGTCCACAGCAACCTCGTCGAAACGGCTTAGCGCGCAAGGACCACCCGTGTTCAATCTGCTGTGAAGCATGCTTTCGTAGGTTGCGTCCACGGTGGTGAATACTCTGAAGGATCGGTAGATGGCGGTGAGACGGCCATCTGTTCTGACGCTACATCATCAAAGGGCGAGACAAACTCTTTGTATTAGCTGCAGGATGGCATGCTCGGGGGCTGTTTCGATGGCAGCAGTATTTCGGACCCCCTTGAGCCGCCGAATTGGGTCGGAGTCTTCATGGCAGGAACACAGCCCGGGCAGAACTCCACAATAGCAGTGGCAACAACTACCGGGTCGGCCGCAGCCGGGTCAGGAGACCCTGTGCGCCCCCCGGCTCAAATTCTAATGGACCTCATGGATAAACTGACGACTCTGTTGACTGTCGTGGTAGAGCTGGCAGATAAAGCCCAACATGATGCAGAGGTGGCACGCGTACGTGAAGAGATGGTACAAGCTAAAGAAAATATAGCAGCAGAGGAGGTCAGGATGGCAGCAGAGCGGGCAGCTTTGGACGTTCGTGCTCAATAGCTTCAAGCGGAGACTTTCCGGCTCTCGGTGGATCTGAACGCGTCAAATGAGGTCATGAGAAGAAGGCATCAGAAAACTCAGTCATGTCAACCTCTGGCACTTGATCCTAGGAACCTTTTTCATACACCCGGGGCTGCGACAAGCAACCCGCCGGAGGCAAATCGGATCACGACACCCGGGGCACCGGTTCAACCGCGCACCATGGAACCACCTCGTGTACATACTGCTCCGCCTCATTATATACCAACACCGCCGGGTCACTTCTCCAATCCCTTGGAAAACCTCATTGCAGCGTCGGCTCGTTTGGCGGCTCTCCTGATGGAAGGCGACTCGCCGACGGCAATCGAAACGCGAAGGGTGAGAGAAATTCTTCAAACAGCTCTGGCACAGCAGGATGCGTACTCCTACAGTCGAGACAGGATCCATTCAACTCCTCGCCCGAGCTGGAGCCCAAGCTACAGTAGGCATATGGACTCAGCTGACATGTCAAGCAATGCTCAACGCCGCAACCGGCCGCACATGCATGAGCCAGTACAGGCTGGAGACCTTAACTTGGCGGATCAGGAGAGGATCCGACAAGAGGCTAAGCGAGCGGTTCAACTGGCAGCGGAGCAGGCGGCTCATCAGACTTTTCCGGCTTATCTAGCAACCTCGGTTGAGGCAGGAGTGGCCACAAGAACCGCATGTGTCCCTTGCCTGGTGCCGGCCATACGTAATGAGCATTTGCCAAAGGACTTCAAGGGGCCTCGTAAGGTGCCTAATTACACGGCCGACTTGCAGCCTGGGGCTTGGATTGAGAGTTATGAGATGGCTATGGAGTTGTTGGAGGTCAGCGACGCGGCAATGGCCAAGTATTTCACCATGATGTTGGATGGAACAGCTCGTACTTGGTTGAAGGGGTTTCCACCCAATTCTATCGGCTCACGGGCGGAGTTGAAGGCTCGGTTCATTCAGAACTTCAAAGACACATGTAAACAATCTATGTCGATTGTGGACCTGACTAATTGTAAACAAGAGGACGGTGAATCTACAACCCATTGGGTGCGTCGGGTCAAGGAGATAATACATTCATCTGATAAGATGGATGCCGGCTCAGCAGTCTTGATGTTGGAGAAAAACTGCCGTTTTGAACCTCTGAAGCAGAAGTTGGGGCGGCTCAAGCGTGACTTCAATGACATGGGCCAGTTGATGGCGGCTCTCGTCAAGTATGTTGATTCTGATAGTACCAAAGACCCGGTGTCTGACGAAGAAAAGACATGGAAGGGAAAGAAGAACAGCAACGGCAAGAGTCACCAGCATAACCCGACAAATCGAGGAGGTAATAAATGTAAGGCTGATGAATTTGTCGCTAACACCAATGCGCAAGGGCAGGCAACCCCCTTGGTCGGGCGGGTCAGGCCTCCACCCTTGAGCAACAATTGAATGAACCTTGTCCAAGACACGGCACCCGGGAGAAGGCAACCACCCACCTGTGGAAGGATTGTACAATCATGAAGGCGTTTAAAAATTCAAATTCATTTGATGGAGGTCACGACCCAAGCGGCGGCTCAGGTGGAGGCGGTTTCCATGGCCCGGGCGCCGGTTCAGGTGGAGGAGGATTTCACGGTCAGGACCATCCAGGTAACCAGGGAGGCTATAATCCACAGCCCGGCCAAGGTAATCAGCAGCAGCAGCAGTTCGGATATCAGAGCAACCCAAAACAGTTAAATGGTGGGAAATACCATGTATTCACCACTAGCTTATGTAAGAGGGACCAGAAGCTTCACAAGAGGGCCGTCAATGCCGTTGAGCCGGCGATTCCATGTTACTTATTGTGTGGAGCAGAGAGGATCATCCACCCCGGGTTGATAATCCGGGTCACATGGCCTTGGTAGTAGCGCCTCAGGTTGGTGGATATAAATTCACTAAGGTGCTCATGGATGGAGGCAGTAGCATCAACATCCTCTACTATGAGACGTTCCGTAGGATGGGGTTGACTGATAAGAGTCTTAAGCAATCCAACACTGTTTTTCACGGTGTGGTACCTGGCAAGTCGGCATACCCAATTGGTAAGATTGAACTGGAAGTAGCCTTTGGTGATGAATATGACTCCAGAGCAGAAAAATTAACCTTTGAGGTGGTTAAGATCGAAAGCCCATATCACGGCCGGCTTATGCCAAGTTCATGGCTCGGCCGTGTTATGTGTATTTGCAGCTCAAGATGCCGGGTTATAAGGGCACCATTACTGTACATGGAAGCCGGAAAATAGCCCTGAAGTGTGAAGAAGGTGATGGTGCATATGCTGAGTCTGTTTGTGCAACCGAGGAGTTAAAGTTTTATAAGGATCATGTTGACCCGGCAGACATGACGTCTTTAAAGAAACCAACAACGGAGCATGAGCTGGCGTTGAAATTCAAATCAGCTGATGACACCAAGATGGTTGACTTTGTGCCTGGCGACTCATCCAAGCAGCTCATCATCAGTGCAAACTTGGATCCGAAATAGGAAAGCGCGCTCATCGAGTTCATCCGTGAGAACTAGGACATCTTTGCATGGAAACCTTCCGACATGTCGGGTGTCCCGAGGGAACTCGCTGAGCATACTCTCAATATTGATCCAAAGTTTAAACCGGTTAGGCAGTTTCTCTGATGGTTAAACGAGGAAAGGCGCATGGCCATTAGAGAAGAGGTGGCCCGACTCTTGGCATCCGGGTTCATTGTGGAAGTCTTTCACCCAGAGTGGTTAGCCAACCCGGTGCTTGTACTAAAAAAGAATGGTACCTGGCGTATGTGTGTGGATTACACTGATTTAAACAAGGCTTGTTCGGCTAACCCTTTTGCTCTCCCCCATATTGATCAGATCATCGATGCTATGGCGGGTTGCGGACATTTGAGTTTTTTGGATGCTTATTCAGGTTATCATCAGATCAAGATGGCAGTCAAAGATCAGGAGAAGACAACTTTTATCACTCCTTTTGGAGCTTTCTGCTATGTGTCTATGCCTTTTGGGCTTAAGAGTGCCCAGGCGACTTATCAACGGTGTGTGCAGAATTGTCTTCACAATCAGATTGGGTGTAATGTTCATGCTTATGTGGATGATATAGTGGTAAAGTCCAGGAAAGAGGAAACCTTGGTCACAGATCTGAAAGAGACCTTCGATAACCTCCGGGTCTACAAAATGATGGTTAACCCGGCTAAGTGTGTTTTTGGAGTCCCAGCCGGCAACCTCTTGGGCTTTTTGGTGTCCAACCGAGGTATTGAGGCTAACTCGGAGAAGATTAAGGCAATCACATCCCTGGCCAAGCCAACATGCATCAATGACGTTCAACGGCTGGTGGGTCGTGTGGCTGCTTTAAGCCGGTTCATAAGCCAGTTAGGGGAGAAAGCGATGCCTTTGTATCAGATGGTGAAGAAAATAGATGATTTTGTTTGGAGTGATGCTGCGAACTCTGCTTTTGAGGATCTAAAGGAACAGCTTGCTGAGCCACCCGTTCTTGCTGCTCCAATTGAGAAAGAGCCGCTATTGTTGTACATAGCCGCTAACTCACGGGCTGTTAGTGTGGCAATTATGGTGGAGCACAAAGAGGTTGGCAAGGAACATCCGGTTCAACGGATGGTTTATTACGTCAGTGAGGTACTGGTCGAATCTAAACAAAGATATCCACATTGGCAGAAGCTCGTGTACGGGGTGTTCATGGCAAGCCGGAAGCTCAAGCATTACTTTCAGGGTCACCCGATCACTGTGGTTAGCTCTGCGGCTTTGGGGGACATCATCCAAAATAGAGAGGCTACTGGAGGGGTCGCCAAGTGGGCCATTGAACTTGGATCTCATGGGTTGAAATATGTGCCACGTACTGCGATCAAGTCTCAGGCGCTAGTTGACTTTATTAATGACTGGACAGAGATGCAGATGCCGGAGGAGATACTTGACAACACATATTGGACTATTCACTTTGATGGGTCCGGACAGTTGGAAGGCTCGGGGGCTGGAGTTGTTTTAACCTCCCCTCGAGGTGACAAATTTTGTTATGTGTTGTGGCTAATGTTTCCTTGCACTAACAACGCAGCACAATATGAAGCCTTGCTCCATGGTCTTCGAGTGGCCAAAGAGATGAGCCTGAGCCGGTTCTGGTGTCTTGGCGACTCAGATTTAATGGCTCAACATGTATCAGGCAAGTGGGATTCCAAAGACCCTCTCATGGCGCTTATTGCCGTGAAGTTGATGTTGTTGCAGGACATTTTAAAGGATATCAGGTGGAACATATTGACCGTAGGAAGAACGAAGCAGCTGATGCTTTAAGCCGGTTGGGATCTCAGCGTAAGCCGATGCCACCTAACACCTTTTTGGATGTTTTGCATAACCCATCTGTTAAGTTACCCACAGAAGAAGATCTAGCTATTCCTGACCCGGAGGCACAGTTGGTGGCGGCTCTTCATGTCATCCCAGATTGGACAGTGCCGTTCTTGGCTTATATAACCCGGGGCGAGCTGCCAGCAGATGAGACCCTGGCCCAACAGATAACCCGGCGGTCTAAGTCAATGACGATTTCTGACAGAGAACTATACCAGCGCAACATCTCGGGAGCGTTTCAGCGGTGTGTTTCCCCTGAAGAAGGCCAAGAAGTACTTCGTGAGATCCATGAAGGCCATTGTGGTCATCACGCCGGGTCAAAATATCTGGTGGCCAAGGTTTTTCGTCACGGTTTTTACTGGTTGACGGCTCACGCTGATGTAGAGGATCTGGTCAACAGATGTGATCTGATGTCAAAAATTCGCACGGCGAGCACATGTGTCGGCTTAAGAGCTAAGGATGATTCCAATCACTTGGCCGTTTGCGGTCTGGGGGCTTGACATGGTTGGACCTTTCAAAAGGTCTAAAGACAAAAAGACACATCTTTTAGTGGCAGTTGACAAATTCACAAAGTGGGTTGAGGCAGAGCCGGTGAGTAAGTGTGATGCGGCCACGACGGTTCAGTTCATGAAAAAGGTGATCTTCCATTTTGGTTTTCCACACAGCATTATCACTGACAATGGCACTAATCTATCCCAAGGGGCTATGGAGGAGTTTTGTCAATGTGAGCATATTCGGCTTGATGTCTCTTCTGTAGCTCATCCTCAATCCAATGGTCAAGCTGGGAGAGCAAATCAAGAAATCTTAAAAGGTCTCAAGCCCCGACTTATGGTTCCCTTGCAGCGAACGCGGGGTTGTTGGGTCGAGGAATTACCCTTGGTGCTATGGAGTATCAACACCACACCTAACAGGTCTACAGGATACACACATTTCTTCGTGGTGTATGGAGCAGAAGCAGTGTTCCCTAGTGACATCCGTCATGACTCACCCCGTGTGGCGGCTTATGTTGAAGCTAATAATGAACAAGCCAGACAGGATGCACTTGACTTGTTAGATGAGGAAAGAGACTTAGCAGCGGCTCGATCAGCAATTTATCAACAGGACCTGCGCCGTTATCACAGCCGCCAGGTTAAGTCCAGGACCTTTCAAGAAGGCGGCCTGGTGCTCCGGCTCATCCAGGATCTGTCAGATGCTCACAAGTTATCCGCGCCTTGGGAAGGACCCTTTGTGGTCAGCAAGAACTTAAACAACGGGTCATATTACCTCATTGATGTTTGAGAGCACAAAGACTCACGTAAGTCGGAAGAGGAGACCCGCCGGCCGTGGAACATTGCTCAAGTTCAGCCATACTACACCTGAGCCACCGGGTCTCATCATGTACATACATTAACATTGTATATGCTATGATAAGTAATAAAGCAGGACCATCGGTCTCTTTTCTTTTCAAAGATTACACATCTTTGTTATTTTTTACTATTTTCAAATGACTATTAAGGAGCTGATCATATTTGAATCAAGTTTAACCTTTCTTGTCCGGCTTATGATCGTATTCGAATCTAGCTGCAAACTATCATGGTCATTTGGGGGCTTCCTGTTCAAACATAGGTCGTATTCGAACCAAAGAGAACATAGCTGTCGGTACCCTCTTGATCGGCGCAATGCCAAAGCCACTGGGGGCTATATGGTCGTATTCGAACCTTAGCTTAACCCCTTTGGTCCAGTTTACTAATCGTATTTGAATCAGAAACCCCCAACCTTCAATTACAAGGTTAATTTTGTTTACCACCTGTTATTCGCTTTATTGGTTTTTTGTTGTCTCAATTTCACAAATAATCAGCATGGTCTTTTCACCGGCTGGGCTATTTGACAACAAGCCGTGAAGGCATGATAATCATTCAGTATTCAGAAGCATTGACTTCTCAAAAAGACTGGATTATCAACTTCATCACCCGGGTTATTTAAATCGGTGGTCTGGAGATCGAAAGTACAAGTATGGCTATTGTTTATGAGCAATTGCCTCTTGTATTAATCAAAGGGTTATTTCAGCCTTGTTTCTCTTTTTATGTTTGTTTATGTTTTCTACTATGGTAAAAATATTGGCTATAAGCCGGGTGTTCTAACCCATTCGGTACTAAGCCGCCAAGCCAGCTTTTTCTCTTGTATCTACAGGAACAAAGCTGAAGTATTGCAGGGACAACCATAAAATATGATGCATATATTGACATCAGGAAACACAGAATCACACATAGTGTTTTATGCGCGATGGCATAGGCAAAGCATGCAGTGTTTTCACAGCTAATCTATTACAAGGCTTTTATAAGCCGATGAAGATGGTTATCAGTCCTCCCTCGCTAGTTCACCGCCCTCTGCTGATTGGAAGCTGGGTTTTGACCAATCAAAACCGTTCATGGCAACAAATTCCGCTTCTTCATCAATCAGGCCGACCGGGTCAACTTCCGGAGAAAATGTATGTTCACGAACAGGCGGGATTAAATCTATCACCTTGTACGAGGGAGTTTCCATCTTCTTATTTTCCACATCAAAACCCGGCTGATACTTGTCGATATTGGTTTCATCTCCAAGAATAGTTGCCTGAGGTCAAACTCCACGCACGCAAGCCATGAAGTCATCTTGTTCAAAGGGAGATTCGTCTTCCTGCCCGGTAGGATACCCTCTGGCTACGTCCGTCGGGTCTAGATCTGGCACCCAAGCCTTGAAGCAACTCAGGGCATTCAAAGCTCCGGCTCTAGCACATGAGCGCTTCACTTCTTGGAACCCGGCGGGTAAGATTGACAACTTCTTTAAGACATCGATGAGCCAGTTGGGTCCTTGATTGGCAGGAGAGATAGCGGCAAGTGCTCGTTGTGCGCCAATGCATAACTGCTCTACTAAGGTATAGACCGCCTTCAGCTTAATCACGTGGTCTTGACTCAGATTCTTGCTTTGAGGGCCTGCATATGTTTTGAACACGAAGGGTCAGCTAGTGACTTGCAGTCCGGGTCAAAAAAAGGTAAAAACATCAGTACAGATAGCTTACCAAAGATGGCAGACACCATTTGTGACACTCGATTCTTTAAACCGGTCAGCTCCATCGTAACCTCTTCAAGGGCTGCTTCAGCCTTCTCGGCACATTGTGTCAAAAGCGTTGTTTCTTCAGCCCAGGTTTTCTTCTTGGCAGTAAAGCTAGTTTTTAATTTTTCCGTCTCAGAGAGACTTACTTGCAGTTTGGAGTCAGCAGATTTGATTTCTGCCTCCTGATCCCCTAGCCAGGTCTTCGCATCAGTCAATTGGGAGCTCAGTTCAGATAAGGCATTCTGCAAAACATACCCAGATGAGTCAAGATTTCAATTAAGGTTCAAAAGTCAAGATTCAAGTCTCAAGTACTTTACACTACAAAACCACTTGACACTTGGGGGCTAATGTATGCCAAAACAATTTCTTATGACTCTAAAAACATACTTTAAGTCCCAAGTACTTTACAAAGTAACAACATTTGGCACTTGGGGGCTAATGTATGCTATTCAGCAAGTTTCTCAAGGTTAAGCTGGATTACAATGTTCTTTGGATACGATACAAGATAATTATGAAAATTTAAAGTACCGGCTCATTTATGATCAAATGAACCGGCCCTTGGGGACTACAGGTGAAGCTTTGTTCTATTTTATAGAACTCAAGAAAAGTTTCAAAGGTAAAAGTCTTAGCCTATATCATAAAGTCTACAGATCATTCCGGTTCTCTCATAATCTAAAGACTTGGGGGCTGGCGGAATATAAATAAGCCGGAAGAACATACCTCATATTTCAGCTGCAACTGCTTAACCATTTCAATCTCTGAGTCGTGGCTGGAGTGCATGGCTGAGATAACTGGATAAAATGGTGTTGGCATTCAGATGGTCATAATGTGAAACATCGAAACACACTTTCTGTTTCTCCAACGCCTCTTGTTTTGCCGTGTGACGAGCCAACACGATGGGATTCCCTGGCTCAACAAAGCGGCTCCCGGTGATCAAAACGTCTTGCGTAGACGGTGATGGCGGGTCGGCCGAGCTCGATGGTCTAGTTGCGGAAGGATTCACGGTGGTATCGTCAACGAACAGCTCAGGAGGATTTACTTCATCATTGACAGGTGGGTCTTCTGGGCTTCAATTCATGGAGGAGAAGGTGGCCTTGCTGGTTCAGGTCCAAGGACTGGCGGGTCTTCCACCGACTTGGTCACCTTGGCCTTCTTAGACTTAGCTTGACCACTAAGAGAAATGTTATAGGACTGTCAGTATAAAGAGACGGTTTGAAAAACACAGAAGAAAGAGGATTTTTCCTTACCTAGGGGCAGTCTTGAAGGCCGTAAATTGGGTCTGAGATGAGTCGCCAGAAGAGCGAGACACCTCCTGCAAAGATAAAACAAAGCTAAATAACGCAAGGGAAAGGATACATTAATAGAAATTCAAAGACAAAGAAATAAACCTCATTCGGGCGTTTTTGAGGAGTCTATGGAAGGACAACAGGCAGTTCATCATCATTTCGGGCCTGACGGTGGCTCTCATGTTGCTGCTTTTTCAAAATAAAATGAGGGTCCAAATAAGCCAAAGGGTGTGAAAACCTTACTTTCCGGGTTACGACTCGAAGTTTCTGTCATGGAAAATGGGTTGGGTCGAAGGAAATAGTTACCTCTTCTTCCACGGCCTGACTGGCCCCTGTGTCGTCCGGGTAATGATCAGTATTAATAAGATTATTAAAAAGTTGGCCAAGGGAGTCAAGGGCTACCTCCGACTCGGAAGTGTCATCAAGCCTCATCAGGTCCTCAGTAGTGCTTTTCTTCTTCTTGGCCCTCCGGGTGGTTTTATTGGTGTTCATAGCAACAGCTCTAGCCTTCTTGGCAGCTTCGTGGTCGTACTTGACTTTCCAGAAGTCAGATCTGGCCTGCAGATGAATAAACAAAGACGAAAGATCAGACAGGTACTTAACATGACTGGGGAAAATGCAAAGAAGGAGGTCAGAGAATGTTTACCTCTGGCGCCGGGTTAAGTTGGCAGAAGGGGTTTAACCCGACTTTACTGCAGTCTTCATATTTTCCACCAGAAGGGTTGACATTGCAACAATATCCTCTTTGGGTAATTGGTCGGAGCTGTGACGAAGAGAATCATTTGGGCCTCCGCCATATTCACACACCAGTTTTGATCGGCGGCTTAGAGGGATAACCCGCCATGCGACCCGGCAGCGGGTCAAGTCAACTCCAGTTAAGCCGTTCCCTAATAAGGCATTAATCCTTTTGATTGATGGGATCAGCTTCTTGCGTTCGGCAGGAGTAAGCTTGTCAGGGAGCACGAATTTGGAGTCAAGACGCTCGGAGCGATAACCCGGCAGTGGATGCTCATTTGCTGGTGAAGTGTCTTGACAATAAAACCAAGTTTTATTCCAGTCCTTGGGATGACTTGGCAAGACTATAAGGGGGAAGACGGCGCCTTGTCGACGCTGAATTGAGATACCTCCACGTTCCAGGCTAGGGCCATTGGTGCACTCATTCTGATAGTTCAGATAAAAATACTCTCTAAAGAGTTCTACAGTCGGTTCTTCTTGAAGGTACACCTCGTTGAGAACTTGGAAGTTGTAGATATTGGATATGGAATTAGGCCCGAGGTCTTGAGGATGGAGTTTGAAAAGATGGAGGACATCTCTGAAGAACTTTGAGCCGGGTGGGGAAAAGCCACGGTTCATGTGATCAGAAAAGACGATAACTTCACCATCTTTTGGATTGGGCCATTCCTCCTCTGGGTCAGGTGCACGGTAGGACATAGTATTCTTCCCTGGCAAAAAAACCTATGGTAAAGAAGTCCTTCAGAGTGTCCTCAATGACTATTGAAGGAACCCAGTTGCAGACGGTTGGCGTTTTGGATGCCATGATGTTCAAAAATGAACTGAAAGGAAAGCAACCTGCCGGTTCAATTCAATGATAATGGTTAGTTTGAGTGATAATGGTACAAGGGAGTAATGGCGGCTTAAATAAGGGCTAATGTCATATAAGGAAAAGTAAGCCAGCGCAGTAAGCCACCATGACTACAAACACTTGAGAAATACCAGCGACAGAATTGGTTAAGTATGGAAACAAACAGGTTTCTGAACTTCTGGATGTTATTATGGATCAAATGGCCGTTCAAAATGAAAATATTTCTAGACCTAAAAATATAGCCCAGATAAGTTTATCAGCTCTAAGAAGATATCTGTGCAAAGGAAAGGGATCTTCTAACATCTAAAATGGGTGTAAAACCACTACCGCATGAACCAGGTGTTCCTTTTTGATCAAGAGAGGTTGTGGAAGAGGAACTACCAGAAAGGTTCATGAAGAACAGCGAAGAACACCGATGAACTCACAAACCCTAATGCAGATCTAAAAGTTTGAGAAGACAAGAACTGACAGATGAGGATCTATTGCGGAGGTTGTCGCCGTTTCTCTAGACAATTCAGGGTGATGCAGCAGCCGAGCTTGAGGACGATGATGAGTGTTGCGGCGGCGGTGGAGCTCGAGCGACAGGAGGCTTATGAGAGGAAGAAGATGAAGAAGAGAGAAGAATGATAAGAGGCCGGGGCGTGCCTATTTATAAGGAAAGAAGCGAACAGGAGGGTGCGAAAATCGAGGAAGACCCAAATAATTGTTATCCAACTAAACGGACGCCTCGATTCTTGGGAGGCATCAAAAATGAAGATCCGTTGAGAGATGTCGTCATAAAAGTTTCTTATGTTTTCAAGGGATGACGGCATGGTGGGTTACAAAAACCTCTGCGAAGATAAGAAGATGGATTTTGTCTAAGTGTTGAAGATTGACAAAGAACAAAGTTCAAAGTCAACCTGGGGCCTAATGTTGGGGATATAACTATCAGTTATGACCCGCCCAGGAGGGGCCGGGTCAGCCCCAATGGCAAGCACAAAGGAAGCCCAGATGACATTCAAGGCGATAGTTTGTTAAATCTTATAGAAGGCATGAAAGCCTAGAGGCAGCTTAAGGCCAAATATTGTAAACCGCCGTATATAAGGAAAGGCATGTAAAAAGAAGTCACCGAGCCGGACACGATTTATGAGTCGGCCGGGACTCTGTAGGCCACCAGGCGTCAACCCGTGTATATAAGGGGATGACCCGGTGGTGGCTTAGGGCAAGAAACAAGAGATCGATAACCAAGCTAGCGAGTTAGCCTCTTGGTGATCGAAACCCCAGCAATACCAACACAACTAGACGTAGGCTTTTACCTTCATCATAAGGGGCCGAACTAGTATAAACCCTCTCGTGTCCTTTGTCCCAATTAACCCCTTTAAGCTTCCTAGTTGCGATGGCCGCACGATTAAGTCCTTCCACTAGGACATCTGCCATGACAATTCCGCGACAGCACCCAACATGAAACTCATAGTAGACACCCGAGATTAACCAGATAGTAGACAAGTAGTACTGATTGCTGCCCCAATATGTACCCCACAACCATTTAAAAACTCAAGTTTCAGCATAAGTTTGGACCTGACTCGGAGTCTAATAGGCGAACACGACGATAAAGTAGCATGTCATCATATTAAGCGATGCATAACATAAGAAGACACGGAAGAGTGAGACCTCTCTTGCTGACCCGTGTAGTCCTCAAGGTCATCTGCTCAGTTGATGACGGTAATGCAGTTTTCGTGGCTGCCGGCGGCAGGGAAGAAGATCTAAGGCAGCAAAAGATAGTCTGAGACGGATCCCTGCTATGGTGAACCCTTCCGTCGTTGGAGCAGTTGACATGGGGTGGAACACAGCACCGCAGTAGCAGGACAAACCACACAAGTTTTTCTTTGACACATATCGGTAATAGAAGTAATTGCGTAAGGGCTTGTTTGAATTTGAGGATTCTAACAATGCAAGGATAGGAAATAGACATGAATAGGATAGGAATACACATGCAAAATAGAGAATTTAAAAACAGAGGATTTCTGCCAATCCGGGTGTTTGGTTCACAAGAATTGGAAGATCACAAGATGCAAAGAAGCATGGTGAGATTAAGTCAAACCACAATAAAATGTACGGTTATAATGCTATTATGCTACTATCTCTTAGTCTTGTGCTTCATGAATAGGAATTTGAAAAGGAGGACAAGTGGAAATTAAAATTACTACTGTTTTTCTTTCAAGGAGACACTAAAGGAACAAATCCTACAGTTTTCCTTTGCTCCATTCCTTTGCACCAAATTCATGAAAAGTGGTACCATACGAAACTTTCCAATTCCTATGTTTTCATTCACTTTTCCTTTCAAGCACTGGCGGTTCCAGTAGGCAGTCTTGAGCAAGGAAAAGCCTACACTAAAAAAATGTTTTTGTGCTACTTCTATTACTTTGGACCCATGCCACTGCCCAACTAGCTCAACTCCTAGGGCCATCGACAAATGCACAGCTCAAATGCACAGAGATAAATAATGATGGCGTTCAAGAGAGTCCATCATGGATAGCTAAGTTGCCTGGTATCTCACTGCTTGTCATATAGTACAATAAAATGATCGTATTTCCCGTTACTCCGTGTGCTCAGTGGACAATATATATAACATGTAGAGTAAAAAAGATATGCAACAAGTGTACAACCTCTTTGGCGAAGCCATGTCGATCTCAGTGTGATTGGGTTGGCTGGTGAGGATGCTCCGCCTGACTTGGTGTAACACCCACAATGCGGCTATATCTCCCACGTGTCGGAGCACGACTTAGAGGCATAGCCGCATGGTAGGCATGTCGCAAGAGGAGTAATCTTTACACATCCCATGTACTGAATAAGAAAGGGATAAAGAGTCAGATTACATTCGCCACTTCACAAAATACATAAATATATCATACATCATCCAAGGTACAATCAAAGGTCCGACTATGGAACCAAAATAAAGAAAGACAACCCCAAATGCTAGATCCCTGATCGTCCCAACTGGGCTCCTCTACTGATCATTCGGAAAGAAACATAGTAACGGCCTGAATCCTCGTCGAACTCCCACTTGAGTTTGGTAGCATCCCTTGCACTGGCATCATCGGCACTTGCATCTGTTTTAGAAGTATTTGTGAGTCACGGGGACTCGGCAATCTCACACCCGCGAGATCAAGACTATTTTAAGCTTAAGGGTAGGAAAGGGTAGTGAGGTGGAGCTGCAGCAAAGCACTAAGCATATATAGTGGCTAACTTACGTAAATGAAAGCGAGAAGAGAAGCAAAGAACTGTCGAGCAACTAATAGTGATCAAGAAGTGATCCTGAAGCTACTTATGTTCAAGCATAACACGAGACCGTGTTCTCTTCTCGGACTCCGCTGAAAAGAGACCATCATGGCTACACACGCCGAAAAGAGACCATCATGGACTTAGCCCATCACAAGCTCTCACAGTCAACGAAGGATAGTCCTTCTCCCGGGAAGACCCGATCAGTCTCGGAATCCCGGTTACAAGACATTTTGACAATGGTAAAACAAGACCAGCAAAGCCACCCGATGTGCTGACAAATCCTGATAGGATTCGCACGTATCTCGTTCTCAGGGCATCACTGGATGAGATAGCCTACGAGTAAAACCAACCCTCGAGTTTCCCCGAGGTGGCCCCGCGGGTGGCTCGGTTCGGACCAACACTCGGAGGAGCACTGGCCCGGGGGGGGGGGGGTTGGTTTAAAATAAAGATGACCCTTGAGTCTACAGAACCCAAGGGAAGGTACATGGTGGTAGGTAGGCAAATGGTAAAACCAAGGTTGGGCCTTGCTGGAGGAGTTTTATTCAAGGCGAACTGTCAAGGGGTTCCCATAACACCCAACCGCGTAAGGAACGCAAAATCAAGTAACATAACACCAGTATGACGGAAACTAGGGCGGCAAGAGTAGAACAAAACACCAGTCATAAGGCCGAGCCTTTCACCCTTCACCAATTATATAGATGCATTAAAGTAAATAAGAGATAATAATGATATCCCAACAATATCCATGTTCCAACATGGAACAAACTTCATCTTCACCTGCAACTAGCAATGCAGTAAGAGGGGTTGAGCAAAGCGGTACATAGCCAAACAACGGTTTGCTAGGAAAGGTGGGTCAGAGGCTTGAAATGGAAATATGGGAGGCATGATAAAGCAAGTGGTAGGTAGCGCGGCATAGCAATAGAGCGAACAACTAGCAAGCAAAGATAGAAGTGATTTCGAGGGTATGGTCATCTTGCCTGCAAAGTTCTCAGAGTTGTCGAAAGCTTGATGCTCGTAAGCATACTCAACGGGTTCCTCGATCATGTACTCGTCTCCCGGCTCTACCCAACGCAAGAACAGAAGCAAAGGACCAACAATCAATCATGATGCAATGCACAATCAACCTGATGCAAAACATGGCATGATATGCGAGATTTGATATGCAATGCATATGCGTGCTCCGGAAGGAAAAGATTGATCAAGGCATCAACTTGGCAAACCAAGTGTGCCTCTAGAAAGATGAGATGATTTCGGTCGAAATCGATATAAAGATCACCGGAATCGGATGCACGGTTTGCAAATGGCAAGCAAAACAAGAATGTCACAATTCTGCGATTAACAGCACGATGCCATCTAGAATGCAACAAGAAACTAAGCTACTTCACTACAACATAACAATAAAGCACATGCCAGTGATATACTCAAGATTCTTGAAAAATCATGAACACTGAGCTACTGCTAAATCAGAATATAACAGGTTCAAACAATCATGGCAAAAGTGCAAAAGATATCAGCTTCACAGACTTAGTGAAAATACTAACATGCTAGAAATAACATCAGGAAGCAATGTTTAGAGCAAGCAAACAACATGCTACATGAACATATCATAGAAAAACAAGGCATGGCATGAATCTACTAAATGCATAGAACAAAAGTCCCTTACCAATCATGAGCCAAAAAGGCACATAAGATATGATGGCACTCATGTAAACATATCAAGTTTTATTAACAGTTTTGGACTTAGCAGAAAACTGATCATGGCATAAACAGAAATATGAAGGCATCTTTGCCAGCTCAAATCACTTATCACAAAGCCTTGCATGACAAGATAAGCATACTAACATCAAGAATACATGTTCATGAAGCTAGCCATGGCAAGAGCAAGTTCATAGCATGCATGGATCAACAACAACAAACATGGCAAAATTGATTAACATGTAAACAATCTGCCAGGAACATTTGTTAGCAAACGTAGAGCAAGATTAAGACATGCTAGGACACTCCATAATTACAAACAGGGGCACAGATGGATAGAGCATAACCATATTCCCAAAATACCCTTACTGAAGTTACTCAAAACAAGCATGGATCTCACTGTAGCATCATGTTTACATGGCATGAAAATAACAGAAGGAAAATGACTTAGCAAAATCCTAAGTCTCTGAAAACAGCAATATCACGAAGGCTACTTTGCATGCTTGTGCTAGTCGCCACATTGATCACAAAAATACATGGCAAGCACCTCTGTAAATATGGCATGGCATAGACCCAAACACATGTAGAGCTCATGCCCATATGAAGCACACAACAAATGAGACAAAAATGACAAATCCTCATACTCTGATAAGTAACAGCACCTAACAATTATAGAACTCTTGCATCAGTGATTTGGGCATCAAGATAGACTCAAAAAAGAATGCCACAATGGAATGAAATGAAGAGCATCTCCTAGTGAACATTTTGATATATCATACGCATGAAACGGAGCTACGGTCATGGAGTTATGATGCAATGAACAGGGGCACAAAACATGAGGGGGAAAAGGACTTGGTGGAATTTTCACCTCCCAGAAACAGATCTAGGGTTCGTGGAAACAGAAGTCGAGGATCGCCGGGGTTTGTCGCCACGGTGGCCGGAGCTCGCCGGAGTTGGGGAGTCGGCTGGAGAGGAGGGATCAGGCGAGGGGCGGCGTGCGGTGGAGGACGAGGCGCAATGGTCGGAGGAGACGGCGGTGTGGACGTCATGGCCAGGGAGCTCCGGGCGGCGCGGCACACCGGCGAGGGTCGACGGGCAGCGGCGGAGAAAGCCGGGCGGCGGCCGGTGCGCTGGAGGGAGGCGCGGGGCGGCGCGATGGGCTCGGGGCGGGGAGGGGGGCGAAGCGGGCCTCGCCGGGCCGGCGGCGTGGGGTGGCGGATGGGACACATGGCGGCGTCTGGTTGGTGCGGGCACGGCGGCGGGTTTCATCCGGTGTGGACTGGACATGTCCAGCGGCGGAGAGGGAGCGGGGCTAGGGTTTGACTGCGCGAAAAATCCGCGGAGGGCACTTATTTATAGGTAGGAGGAGCTAGGAGTGTCCAAATGGAGTGCAGTTTTCTCCCACACGATCGTGATCCGACGACGGAGGACATGGGAGTGGTTTGGAAGGGTTATTGGGCCGTTTTGTAGGGGTTCTAGGCTGCAACACAAGAGATGCCTTTGCGGTTCCCCGGTTAACCGTTGGAGTATCAAACGGACTCCAAATGGCAGGAAATTTGACAGGAGCTCTACCGATGGTGTACCCAGGCCACTTGGCAAATCTCAGTCCATTCCGAGAACGTTTAACACCCGCTCATGAAAAGAGACAAAAGGGGGATGCCGGTGCACGTGGGAGTGTCCGATTGCGAAACGGACAATGGGGAAAATGCTCGGATGCATGAGACAAACACGTATGCAAATGAGATGCACATGATGACATGATATGAAATGCATGACATTAACAAAATGCAATACGAAGACAAAAACCCAACCACGAAGGGAATCTCATAACTTAACGCCGGAAATGGCAAGAGTCGGAGTTACAAATATGGTAAGTTACATCCGCGGTGTTACAACACTCCACCACTATGAAAGGATCTCGTCTCGAGATCTAGGACTGAAAGAACTCCAGATATTCGGAACGGAGGTGGTCCTCGCGTTTCCAGGTGGCTTCTCGGTCGGAATGGTGTGACCACTTCACTTTCAGGAATTTGGTTGACTTGTTGCGAGTCTTGCACTCGGTTTCTTCAAGAATAGCAACGGGACGCTCATGACAAGACAAGTCTTCTTGGATATCAATCTCTTCGAAGTTGATTGTGCGCTCAGGAGTCTTGAAGCACTTGCGAAGCTGTGAAACATGAAACACGTCGTGCACATTTGCGAAGTTGGACAGAACCTCAAGTTTATAGGCGAGATCGCCTCTTTTGCCAATGATCTTGAAAGGACCCATGTATCTAGGGGCAAGCTTCCCTTTGATACTGAAGCGACGAGTGCCTTTCATTGGAGAGACGCAGAGGTAGACATGATCTCCGATCTCGAAAGCCAAGTCACGGTGCTTGCTATCATAGTAGCTCTTCTGGCGCGATTGCGCGGCTTTGAGATTTTCACGGATGACTTTACACATTTCTTCAGCTTCTGTGATTAAGTCATTGCCAAGAAGTTGGCGTTCACCAATCTCTGACCAATTAAGAGGAGTAAGACACTTTCTGCCATAGAGAATCTCGAATGGGGCCTTGCCCGAGCTCGCTTGGAAGCTGTTGTTGTAGGAGAACTTGGCATATGGAAGACAATCCTCCCACTTCATACCGAAGGAAATGACACAAGCCCTGAGCATATCTTCAAGGATTTGATTGACTCGCTTGACTTAGCCACTAGTTTGAGGATGGAAGGTTGTGCTGAAGCGAATGTTGGTGCTCATGGCCTTCTGAAAGGAATCCCAGAACTTAGAAGTGAAGATGCTTCCACGATCTGAAGATATCAATTGTGGAATGCCATGCAAGGAGACAATCCTGGAGGTGTATAGCTCTACCAGCTGAGCTGCTGTGATAGACTCTTTGATAGGATGAAAATGAGCTACTTTGGTAAGCTTATCGATGACAACGAAGATATCATCATTTCCACGCTTGGACTTCGGAAAACCAGTCACGAAGTCCATCTCAATATGGTCAAACTTCCATTCTGGAATAGCAAGAGGTTGGAGGAGACCCACTGGCCGTTGGTGTTCTGCTTTCACTCTTCTGCAGACATCACATTCATTTACGAATTGAGCAATTTCTTGCTTCATTCGAGTCCACCAATACGACTGCTTGAGGTCATGGTACATCTTCGTACTTCCAGGATGAATGTATAGGAGGGAATTGTGCACCTCGTTCATAATGACTTTCCTTAGATCACCTTTAGGAACCACAATTCGATCCTCGAAGAAAAGAGTGTCTTTGTCATCAATGAGATAGCACTTGTACTTGGGTTGGCTATTGGCAATCCCATTTTCACCTTCTTCACCATGGCATCAAGAAGTTGTGACTCACGAATTTTATCTTCCAAAGTAGGAGAGACTTGGAGGTTGGCAAGAAAGCCTTGAGGAACAACTTGGAGATTCAGTTTGCAGAAAGCTTCACAAAGGTCCGGTTGGAAGGGCTTGAGAATTAAGCTGTTGCAGTAAGCCTTCCTACTCAAAGCATCTGCAATGACATTGGCCTTGCCTAGAGTATATTCAATACTCGGATTGTATTCTTGAATCATTTCGACCCAACAAGTCTGCCTGAGGTTGAGGTTGGGTTGACTAAAGATGTACTTGAGGCTCTTATGATCTGTGAAGATGTCCACTTTCCTTCCCAACAAGAGATGTCTCCATGTTAATAGAGCATGGACAACTGCCACCAACTCGAGGTCATGAGTGGGGTACTTCTTTTCGTTGGGCTTCAACTGGCGAGAGGTATAAGCCACAACTTTCTTCTCTTGCATTAACACAATACCGAGACCTTTGAGGGAGGCATCACAGAAAATTTCGAATGGTTTGGATTCATCGGGAGGAGTCAAAACAGGAGTTGTGACTAACTTCTCTTTAGGGTGTTGAAAGCAATGTCACATTCAGGTGTCCAGACATACTTGACATGCTTCTGGAGGAGGTTGGAAAGAGGCTTTGCAATCTTAGAGAAATTCTCAACGAATCTTCGACACTAGCTTGCAAGCCCAAGGAAACTGCGGAGCTGCTTGACATTTTGAGGAGGCTCCCAATTCACAATTTCAGTCACCTTCTTGGGATTAACAGCGATGCCTTTGGCGGAGATGATATGACCAAGGTAAAGAACTTCGTCAAGCCAGAACTCACACTTGGAAAACATCGCATAGAATTGATGCTCTCTGAGTTTGTCGAGTACCAATCTCAAATGCTTGGCGTGATCCTCCTTATTCTTGGAAACGACCAAAATATCATCGAGATACACCAGGACGAAATAATTTGTGTAAGGGTTGAAGATGAAGTTCATCATGCGAGAGAATGTTGGAGGAGCATTGGCAAGGACGAAAGACATGACAGTGTATTCATAAGAACCATAGCTTGTTCTGAATGCTGTCTTGGGGATATCTTGTTCACGAATGCAAATCTGATGATAGCAAGCTTGGAGAAAACTTAGGCACCTTTAAGTTGCTCGAAAAGCTCATTGATGTTGGGAAGTGGGTACTTGTTCATTATTGTTTTCTTGTTCAATGGACAGTAGTCGACGCAGAGTCGTTCCGTTCCATCCTTCTTCTTGACAAAAAGAACACCACAACTCCATGGAGATGAACTCGGTCTGATCAGACCCATACGCACTTGTTCATCGAGTTGTTTCTTCAACTCCTTCAACTCTTCTGGTCCAATCTTGTAAGTACGTTTGCAAACAGGTTCCGTGCCAGGCTCAAGATCGATGACGAATTCAACTGGCTGGTGAGGAGGCATTCCTGTAAGCTCTTCTAGAAAGACGTCTTGATATTCACAAATGACTAGAATCTGAGATATGGCATTCAACTCGCCCTTCTCATTGAGAGAAAACAGCCGAATGGTTTCGTCACGACCGGCATAGATGACCACCTCCTCATAAGAGTGTGTCAATTAAATTTCTCTAGCAGCACAATCAAGCAGAGCGTTGTGCTTAGAAAGCCAGTCCATGCCAAGAATTAGATCAATATCCAAGCCACCAAGAACAATTGGAGAAGCCAGAAATCTATAGTCACCCATTTCGATAATGACATTCGGAACCATCATGGTAGATCTCAAACGCTTAGCCGGAGAAACAACTTGCAATGCTTTAGGTAATGCCTTAGTGTCGAAGTTGTGCTCCGATGCAAATGGGAATGACATGAAAGAATGCGATGCACCAGTATCAAATAAGACTTTAGAAGGAATGGAGTTAACTGGAAGGTTACCCATGATCACTTCTGAAGAATCCTCTACATGTGCTGCGTTCATCATGTTGACCTTACCATGCTTGGGATTATGCTTGACCACTGAATTGCTGGCAGATCTTATGGGAGGAGGAGGTGGAAGGCGCCTTTGGTTTATGCACTTGTTTGCATAGTGCCCTTTCTGCTGACACTTGTTTCAAGTAACCTTTGAGAGCGGATGGTGATAAGGAGCACTTGACCTTGGAGTATGAGACTGAGCTTTGTTCTGATAGCCTGGGTAGGGTGGGTGGGAAGATCCATTGCCACCTTTACTCTTCTGCAGATAAGGCTGACAAAACGCAGGAGGAGGAGGCAATCAGAACTTCTGTTGCTTAGCTGCCACTTGAGTTGAAGAAGAAGATTGAGCTGCATCCCCGACACTCTTCTTAGAAGCATCACACTTAATCTGAGTAGCTTCTTGCTTTAGTGCCATGTTGTAGAATTCATCATACTTAGTCGGCTCAAAAAGCACGAGAGCTAATTGCAGATCTTCTTTGAGGCCATCTCTAAATTGATAAATCATGATCTTTTCATCAAGGACGTCTTGTTTAGCAAAGCGACCGAGTTTCTGAAACTGGATATTGTATTGATACACAGACATGCTGCCTTGCTTGAGATTGTGGAACTCCTCACGCTTACTCTCAGCAACACTTTGTGGGATGTGATGAGCTTTGAAGTCTCAGCGGAAATCATCCCAGGTAATCACACGACCTCATCTGGAATCTCTGTATTGTCGATACCACTCAGCAGCTTGATCCTCGAGCTGAAATGAAGCAAACTTGACACAAGTCCTCAGGCCTGACATTGCTGCACTCAAAATGTTTGCAGATATCCATGAGCCAGTCATCGACATCTGTGGCCTCGACACAGTTGCTGAAGGACTTCGGCTGGTTTGCGAGGAACTGGTTGAGGGTAGCAAACTGAGGCTGATTGTTGCCTTGGCCTTGATTTCCTTGGTTGCCTTGCCCTTGGTTGCGCTCTTGCAAGAGTTGCAAAAGCATCTGAGTGTTAGCGTTGGTGGCTGCCATGATAGCTTGCCATGCCCTCGGAGGTGGAGGTGGTGGCGGAGGGTTCGACTGTTCCCCATCATTGCGGTCCGGATTCTGACGCGTTGGAGGAGCCATCCTGAAGAGGTTGACATCCGTTAGCATCTTCAAAGACATATATTCAAGCTGAATCAATGGATCAAAATTGCAACATAAAGTCTTAACATTTGAACAAGGATGAACGAATGAATTCCAAAGTAAATCATCACACTTCCATAAGTTGAGAAGCCACTTAGATAAAGGTAGAAGAATAAATCAACAAGGTATGGATATGAACAAATAATTGGTAAGGATTACCCAATCACAAACCAAATATCTGTGGGAAGAAATACTAGAGATACTTGAATTCCCACCTATAAAACTCTCAAAACTTTCTGATTATGCAATCAGGTGTTGGGGATACAGGGGAAGCATAATATCTCACCCAAAACTAGCAAATCCTACATCCAGCTATATCCATCCTTGAACACATAACATAGAAACCTTCAGAAATCATCTACCTCAACCTTCGAAAAGCATCCCTTATACGAGTTATGGCAATACTCCCGAACTCCCGCCCCAGTACTGGGTGGCGTCGAGGTTATCACACCAACAACTGCATAAAAGAGATTTTTGATGTCGGCGAAGTCAGGTATTCCAGAACTGCAACAATAAAATTGTGACGACAACACCTCGGAGCTCTACTCCCCGGGACACTGCCACAACCCCTAAATGTCAGGAGGCACCAAGAACAATGTTCTCATCACAAAACCATCAGAACGATTCCAGGATACCCGCATGATCCTAAATTTTTTAGTGAAATTTGACGAGAGAAGAGTCCAAACTCTACGTCAGGAGGCCTCACCAGAGCGATGAAGGGATTGAGGAGTAAAAATAATCCTACTCTCCGATACATATAATCCTAAGACTCAAAACATTTTCTTCTAGATTCAACAATGTTAGTGATTTGATCAAGCAGGGGGCTCCTAAGTCGGGGAAGGCTCTGATTACCAACTTGTAACACCCACAATGCGGCTATATCTCCCACGTGTCGGAGCACGACTTAGAGGCATAGCCGCATGGTAGGCATGTCGCAAGAGGGGTAATCTTTACACATCCCATGTACTGAATAAGAAAGGGATAAAGAGTCGGCTTACAATCACCACTTCACACAATACATAAATATATCATACATCATCCAAGGTACAATCAAAGGTCCAACTACGGAACCAAAATAAAGAAAGACAGCCCCAAATGCTAGATCCCCGATCGTCCCAACTGGGCTCCTCTACTGATCATCCGGAAAAGAAACATAGTAGCGGCCTGAATCCTCGTCGAACTCCCACTTGAGTTCGGTAGCGTCCCCTGCACTGGCATCATCGGCACCTGCATCTATTTTATAAGTATCTGTGAGTCACGGGGACTCAACAATCTCACACCCGCAAGAGCAAGACTATTTAAGCTTAAGGACAGGAAAGGCTAGTGAGGTGGAGCTGCGGCAAACCACTAAGCATATATAGTGGCTAACTTACACAAATGAGAGCGAGAAGAGAAGCAAAGCACGGCCGAGAAGCTAATAGTGATCAAGAAGTGATCCTGAAGCTACTTACGTTCAAGCATAACACGAGACCGTGTTCTCTTCTCGGACTCCGCCGAAAAGAGACCATCACGGCTATACACGTGGTTGATTCATTTTAATTAAGTTAAGTGTCAAGTTCTCTACAACCGGATATTAACAAATTCCCATCTGCCCATAACCGCGAGCACGACTTTCGAAAGTTCAAAAACCCGCAGGGGTGTCCCAACTTAGCCCATCACAAGCTCTCACGGTCAACGAAGGATAGTCCTTCTCCCGGGAAGACCCGATCAGTCTCGGAATCCCGGTTCCAAGACATTTCGACAATGGTAAAACAAGACCAGCAAAGCCACCCGATGTGCCGACAAATCCCGATAGGAGTCGCACGTATCTCGTTCTCAGGGCAACACCTGATGAGACAGGCTACGAGTAAAAACCAACCCTTGAGTTTCCCCGAGGTGGCCCCGTAGGCGGCTCGGTTTGGACCAACACTCAGAGGAGCACTGGCCCGGGGGGGGGGGTGGTTGTTCAAAATAAAGATGACCCTTGAGTCTGCAGAACCCAAGGGAAGGTATATGGTGGTAGGTAGGCAAATGGTAAAACCAAGGTTGGGCCTTGTTGGAGGAGTTTTATTCAAAGCGAACTGTCAAGGGGTTCCCATAACACCCAACCGCGACAGGAACGCAAAATCAAGTAACATAACACTGGTATAACGGAAATTAGGGCGGCAAGAGTGGAACAAAACACCAGGCATAAGGCCGAGCCTTCCACCCTTCACCAAGTATGCATTAAAGTAAATAAGAGATAATAATGATATCCCAACAATATCCATGTTCCAACATGGAACAAACTTCATCTTCACCTGCAACTAGCAACGCTGTAAGAGGGGCTGAGCAAAGCGGTACGTAGCCAAACAACGGTTTGCTAGGAAATGTGGGTCAAAGGTTTGAAATGGCAATATGGGAGGCATGATAAAGCAAGTGGTAGGTAGCGCGGCATAGCAATAGAGCGAACAACTAGCAAGCAAAGATAGAAGTGATTTTGAGGGTATGTTCATCTTGCCTGCAAAGTTCTCAGAGTTGTTGAAAGCTTCATCCTCGTAAGTGTACTCAACAGGTTCCTCGATCACGTACTCGTCTCCCGGCTCTACCCATAGCAAGAACGAAAGCAAAGGACCAACAATCAATAACGGTGCAATGCACAATCAACCTGATGCAAAACATGGCATGATATGCGAGATGTGATATTCAATGCATATGCGTGCTCCGGAAGGAAAAGATTGATCAAGGCATCAACTTGGCAAACCAAGTGTGCGTCTGGAAAGATGAGATGATTTCGGTCAAAATCGATATAAAGATCACCGGAATCGGATGCACGGTTTGCAAGTGGCAAGGAAAACAAGAATGTCACAATTCTGCGATTAACAGCACGATGCCATCTAGAAGGCAACAAGAAACTAAGCTACTGCACTCCAACATAACAACAAAGCACATGGCAATGATCTACTCAAGATGCTTGACAAAACATGAACACTGAGCTACTGTTAAATCACAATATAACAGGTTCAAACAATCATGGCAAAAGTGCAAAAGATATCATCTTCATAGACTTAGTGAAAATACTAACATGCCAGAAATAACATCAGGAAGCAATGTTTAGAGCAAGAAAACAACATGCTACATGAACATATCATAGAAAGACAAGGCATGGCATGAATCTACTAAATGCATAGAACAAAAGTCCCTTACCGATCGTGAGCCAAAAAGTCCCTTATCAAACAATCATAGCAAGTTTTATTAACAGTTTCAGACTTAGCAGAAAACTGAGCATGGCATAAACAAAAATATGAAGGCATCTTTGCAAGCTCAAATCACTCATCACAAAGCCTTGCATGACAAGATAAGCACACTAACAGCAAGAAGACATGTTCATGAAGCTAACCATGGCAAGAGCAAGTTCATAGCATGCATGAATCAACAACAACAACCATGGCAAAATTGATTAACATGTAAACAATCTGCCAGGAACATTTTATAGCAAAAGTAGAGCAATATTAAGACATGCTAGGGCACTCCATAATTGCAAACAGGGGAATGGATGGATAGAGAATAACCATATGCCCAAAACACCCTTAACGAAGTTACTCAAAACAAGCATGGATCTCACTGTATCATCATGTTTACATGGCATAAAAATAACACCAGGAAAATGACTTAGCAAAATCCTAAGTCTCTGAAAACAGCAATATCACGAAGGCTATTTTGCATGCTTGTGCTAGTCACCACATTGATCACAAAAATACATAGCAAGCACATATGTAAAGATGGCATGGCATAGACCAAAACACATGTAGAGCTCATGCCCATATGAAGCACATAACAGATGAGACAAAAATGACAAATCCTCATACTCTGATAATTAACATCACCTAACAATTTATAGCACTCTTTGCATCAGTGATTCGGGCGTCAAGATGTACTCAAACAAGCATGCCACAATGTAATGTAATGAAGAGCATCTCCCAATGAACATTTTGATATATCATACGCATGAAACGGAGCAACAGTCATGGAGTTATGATGCAATGAACAGGGGCACAAAACATGAGGGGGAAAAGGACTTAATGGAATTTTCACCTCCCAGAAACAGATCTTGGGTTCATGGACACGGAAGTCCAGGATCGTCGGGGTTTGTCGCAGTGGTGGCCGGAGCTCGCCGGAGTTGGGGAGTCGGCCAGAGAGGAGGGATCCGGCGAGGGGCGGCGTGCGGTGGAGGACGAGGCGTGGTGCGTGGTGGTCAAAGGAGACAACGGCATGGACGTCGCGGTTGGGGAGCTCCCGGTGGCGCAGCGCGCCGGCGAGGGTTGGCGGGCGGTAGCGAAGAAAGCCGGGCGGCGGCCGGCGCGTGAGGAGACAACGACGGGTCGACGCGCT